>NC_091581.1:17866586-17869086 GCF_042767895.1 Penaeus vannamei
GGCTGAAAACAATGTCAAATTACATTCGCATGACAAACGCTGGAATACATGTACCTTCGTAAATAAATTAAAACTATATTGGCATGCTACAGGTAATTCATCACTCCATTGTTTAAAATAAAAGAATATAATCTTGTGTTATAGGTCCCCATACTCTCTTCTTTTTTCTAATGTATACTGCGTAGTGTAATGGATATATGAAAGAAAAAATATGATTGTTCAATATGCCATAATATATAATCTTCTGATCATGAGCCCAGCATTCCAGGTCATTTGTGATCAGTCTTATGCAGGGTCAATTTCAAATTTGCTTCTGCATTTTCGAAATTTGGAATCCATCTTTTTCTTCCATGAGCACTAATCCATATATATTTTTTCCTTCTTTTTTATAGAAATGTGCAGTGTCCGAGGCAAATTACCACAAAATTGGACTAATTTGGAAATAGGTCGACTCACGCAAGGTCTTTTAACGATTTGTCCGAATGATTAGTGATAGGCCGAGGACGAGCATGCGGTTGAGACGGAAATGGTCTGCTGGCTCATGATGGTCCAAATTGTCAGAGAAATTGTTTTTTTCGCATCACCGTCTATCAAATACTAATCGCATCCACTGCAACTGCAATTGCTTCGTCAATACCTCTTTTTTTTATCTTCTACTTATTACTACCTGTTATTTTTTTTTTCGTCCATCCGTTCACTCTTTGCGCCTGTGCCTTCCGCCTGAAATCATAATCAAAGTGGTTGCTGGGTTGAGATCACTTTATTTTGGTGTAAAATGGAGCAATAATGAACTACAGAATAACACAAAATAACACACACACACATGCACACACACACACACACACACACACACACACACACACACACACACACACACACACACACACACACACACACACACACACACACACACACACACAGACACACACACACACACACACACACACACACACACACACACGCATGCGCGCACACACACACACACACACACACACACACACACACACACACACACACACACACACACACACACACACACACATAAATGCACTATATTACTATTACGAATCTACTATAATCCTCTGCAACATTCTTTATCATAATTGTTATCATCATTATTGGTATTATCATTATTGTTGTTATTAATATTATCATTCTAATTTAACTTATTCCATCAGTTTATACACATCTATCATTTACACGACCATCCACGGAGGGGGGAGGAGATAAAGAAGGAAGGTAGGAGGAGAATGTGAAAGAAAGCAAAGGAAGAAATACAAGTAGAAATAGGGGAAAAGTAGAAAGAGGAAGAGGCTTAAAGAAGAAAAGGGAAGGGGATTAAATAGTAATTGGGAAGGAACTTTAAGAGGAAAGGGGAGGGGTTTAACAAGAAAGGGAGAAGGGGCTTAAAGAGGAAATGGGGAGGGGCTTAAAGAAGAAAAGGGGAGGGGCGTAAAGAGGAAAAGGGGGAGGGGCTTAAAGAGGAAAAGGGAAATTACAAGAGGAAAAGAGGGAGAGAGAGAGAGGGGGGCTCAGAGAGAAGTGGAAAATAATGGGGGAAAGAAGAGGATAAGGAAGTGAAGGAGGTGGGAAGAGGGGTTAAAGAGGAAGAGGAGGGAGGTGGGATGGGTCAGATGTAGGGACTTAAAGTGGGATGTGGGTTGGGGAATTTAAGCAAGATTTGCGAGCGAGAGAGGGTGGGGGACCGGGAGGGGGCAATATACATAGTGAGAGGGAAAGGGAGTGGGAGAGAGAAAAAGAGAAGGTGAGGAAGAGGGAGAGAGAAAAGGAGGGGATGAGGGAGAGGGAGAGAGGGACGGAAAAAGAAAGGGAGTGGGAAAGGAAGAGGGAGAGGGAAAGGGAGTGGTAGAGGGAGAACGAGAAAAAAACGAGAGGGAGAGGGAGAAGGAAAGAGAGAGGGAGAATGAGAGTTAGTGAAAGGTAAAGATAAAGGAGACGAGAAGTATAAGGAGGATTATGAAACACGGAGAAAGGAGAAGAAACGTACCTCTTAATCTCATAATGCTCTTGAAACTACCGTGATCTCTTTTTTTTGATTCTCTCTAAACACAGCCGACTCTCTCTTCTTCATCTTCACTATGGATGTGAGATGAAGGTAACTTTAGTCTCTGAGGACCTAAAGCTAGAGGTTTTGAAACCCGGAATGTCGAAGAGGCTTCTCTGCACACGTGTCCAGAATTCTCGTATACTGAAGCTGACTTCTACCATTACCACTGTTATCACAATACCACTATACACGATCTGTTCCTCTTCCGCCTTCTCTTACTACTACCATTAATATTTCTTCTACTACTATTCTTGTTACTATTGTTTCTATCAATGCCAACAGTACTGATACCGCTATGCTTACTACTAGAACTACTACTACTACTATTACAACAATTACTACTACAACAACAATAACTACAACAAGAACAACAACAACTACAACTGCTACTAGTACCACTACCACTACTACTACTACAACTACTACAACTAA
>NC_091581.1:17891586-17896586 GCF_042767895.1 Penaeus vannamei
AATCAATAAATAAAATTTGCCAGGTTGATACTCACCCTATCCACTCGATATTCGTTCCTTGATCATCTAATACATAAGACCAAGTCGATCCCTCCAGAAAAAAAAGAAAACAAGAAAAGAAGGAAATTTATCTCCACGCAGAAAGGCAGAGGAAGCACGCACTCTGAAGGTGGTGTGAAAAATACGCGTACTTGTCTCCTGCGATGGCTGCGTCTCCCCAGTTTTTTTTTTTTTTTTTTTTTTTTGCTGGTTCTACGAGGTGCGTGCGCTGCTGCTCTTTTCGCATCCGCACGTCAATGCGGACGCAGACGCACACAAACACGCAGGAACGCACATACGCTTATGAAGAGAAAAGGCACGCACACATACACGAACGCGGGAACACACTTACACATACGCAGGATAACCTACACACATACACACAGGCAGGAACTCACACATTTACTTACTTGATTGTTTGAATCTCTCCCCCCCCCTCTCTCTCTCTCTTCCCCTCTCACTCTCTGTGCGTCTCTCGTTCTCTTTCTTTTTCTCCTGTACAATACCATTATACCTTGAAAGAGAGAGGGAGTGATAAAAGAAAGATAGATAGGTAAGACATATATATATATATATATATATATATATATATATATATATATATATATATATATATATATATATACATATATATATATATATGTGTGTGCTGTGTGTGTATGTGTGTGTGTGTGTGTGTATATATATATATATAAATATATAAATATATATATATATATATATATATATATATATATATATATAAATATATATATATATATATATATATATATATATATATATAGATAAATATATATATATATATATATATATATATATTTTTCTTTTTTTATTTATTTTTTTATACACACACACACACACACACACACACACACACACATACACACACACACACACACACACATAGTTAAATAGGTTGATGCGAAAGGGGTAGATAGATACTCAAACAGGAAGATAGAAATAGAAAAGAAATAGATCTACCTCATTCCCTCCAAATTCAGACCCAATATCATTACAACTTAGGATTTCCTATATGAACAATATATGACAATCTCTTTCATCTTATATAAATATCTTCGTTTTCCTTCCTGAAAGCTTTCACCAAGATAAACATTCCTTGGTAGGGAGGCAGATTCATCAACATTCGTCCACATTCACCGAATATTCTATTTCATAAACCGAAGCAGATTGCACATACATCATTTACATTAATGTGGTTGAGGGAAATTATAAAACAGATATTGGCATTTTCGTTGCATATTAACGGCAGCCTCACTGAAGAATAAACACCGTTGTATTTCATATGTAATGAGAGAAACCGACACATCATTTTGTATTTTATGATGAGGGGGAGGGGGAAGGAGTGGAGGAAAGGGGGGAGGGGGTTTGACATGTTATGCAAAATTAATTGGGCATTTAAAATCTCTTCCCAAATCTGTTTCTTATTTACATCAAATTTTGTATGAGAGAGACAGAGAGAGAAAGAGAGAGAGAGAGAGAGAGAGAGAGAGAGAGAGAGAGAGAGAGAGAGAGAGAGAGAGAGAGAGAGAGAGAGAGACAGAGAGAGAGAGAGAGAGAGAGAGAGAGTGAGAAAGATAGATAGATAGAGAGAATGAGAGATAGATAGAGGGGAGATAGAGAAAGAGAGAATGAGAGATAGATAGATAGACATATAGATAGATAGAGAGAGAGTAGAGAAAGAGATAAGTAGAGGCGATAACGAGAGAGAGAAAAGAAAGAGAGAGAATAGATAAATAAAAAAAATGAAAGAGAGAAAAAGAGAGATAGATAGATAGATAGATAGATAGAGAGAGAGAGAAAGAGAGAGAGAGAGAGAGCGAGAGCGAGAGAGTGAAAGAGCAAAAGACAAGAACGGGATGGGAAGGGGGGAGGGGGAGGGGGAGTGAGCGGAAGAGAAAGGAAGAGAGAGAGAAAAGACCACAGAAAGAGTCGACCAGTATTTGTAATCAATACCGAAATATTTTCTTAATTAGTATTGACTTTGTTTCGAGTTTCTTTGCCCCCTTCTGTCATTGACTCGAATTAATGATTAACACAGCTAATTAACACGCAGCTTATGGCAATAGAAGTCATTTTTTTAGAATCAGTTTCTGGTTATTTTGGTATTCCTTTCAATACGAGAAAGAAGTAGGAATTATAGGGGGAAAGGAATGTGACATTTTCTCGTAAACAAGATAATGATGTAGAAGAAACGTAGAAAGCAACGTATAAAAAGAACAATAACAATAACAACAACATTAGCAACTACAACAACAGCAACAACATTAACAACTACAACAGCAAAAATAACATCTATAACAACAACAACAATGACAACAAAAACAATAAACAAAAACAAAAACCACTAGTACAACAAACAACAAACAATAATACCACCAACATCAACAGCAAAGATAATAAAAATAACACCACCACCAACAACAAAGATAACACCACCTCCACCACCAACAACAAAGATAACAATAACAACCAACAACAAACAAAGATAACAATAACAACACCACCAACAACAAAGATAACACCACCACCACCAACAACAACAGAGATAACAATAACACCACCATCAACAACAAAGATAAAATAACAACAAACAACAAAAATAGCAATAACAACAAACAACAAAGATAGCAATTACAACATCACCACCACCAACAGCAACGTATGTGAAACGACTCTAAATGAAATTACGCAGCAGTGACGCATCCAGTTTTCAAGAACCTGGTATTTTCGTATCCCACAGTCATACGGTATTGATGTTATTGCAGAGGAAAAAATAAGTCACAAAAAAAAAACGTCACAAGAAAAAAAGGGGAAAAAAAGTCACAAAAAAGGAAAAAAGGGGAAAAAATGTCACAAAAAAGGGAAAAATCTTTTATTGGCAGACGTTGATGAATAGCTCAGAACATGTCAATAAGAGTCAAGGCTGCGCGAGCTCTGCCTTCGGGTTATGAAAACTTGTTTGCATCTGTTGCGGAGTTAATGGGCATAAGGGATAGATGGATAGATGGGATAGGTGGATGGATAGGTAGATAGATGGGTAGATAAATAGATGGATGGATAGATACATAGGTAGATACATAGATGAGTGGATAGATGGATAGATGGGATAGGTGGATGGATAGATAGGTTGATGGATGGATAGATAAGCAGATGGATGGATAGGTTGATGGATGGATAGATACCTAGCTAGCTAGATAGATAGATGAATGGATAGATGGGCTAGATGGATGGATAGAGAAATAGATAGGTAGATGGATAGATAGATACATAGGTAGATACATTGATGAGTGGATAGGTGAATAGATGGACTAGGTGGATGGATAGATAAGCAGATGGTTAGATAGGTTGATGGATGGATAGATACATAGGTAGATAGATAGATAGATGAATGGATAGATGGATGTATGGGCTAGGTGGATGGATAGATAAATAGATAGGTAGATGGGTAGATTGATGGATAGATACATAGGTAGATAGATAAATGAATGGATAGATGGATAGAGGATTATTTAAGAATTTGAATAGGTAAAATGTGAGGCAGAATGATGGACGGGGGGCTAGATGGGTAGATGAGTAGATGGATGGATAGATATATAGGTACATAAATATACAGATAGAGAGCGTTATGGAAGCGCAAACACACTAGCACATCCACACACACACATATCTGTCTATCTATCTATATCTATATCTTTCAGTTCATCTATCTATCTGTATACGCTCACAAAACAACAACGGCAAATACCACAACCAACAATTCAAAACAATAACAAACACCATCAACAAAAATAACAAAGCACACACACACACACCACCACCACCACAAACAACAAAAACAAAAGAAAACGCAACACCGACAATAACGAAAACTTGACAAAAACAAAACAAAAACAGTCAAAAAAACACATCACCATCACCACCAAAAACAAACAAACAGAAAAGCAACAACAACAAAAGCACACACCACCATCACTAACAAAAACAACAACAACAGCAAGAAAATCACCACAACCACAAAAAGAGATCACTTCACGGCTTCTTTTCTCTTCCCTTAAAGAGAGGTCACCTTCAGCCATAGATTCTTGACCTCATCTCATTACCTTTCACCTGTCGCCCGCCTGACACGACCCCAGGGGGTTTCTCGACACGCCAGCCGAGGGGAGGGAAGGGAAAAGGAGGTGAGGGGGAAGGGAAGTGAAGGGGGAAGGGAAGGAAAGGGAGAAGAGAAGTGAAGGGGAAAGGGAGGTGAAGGGAAAGGGAGGGGAGGGGAAAGGTAGGTGAATGGGAAAGGGAGATGAAGGGGAAGGAAGGGAAGGGGAGGAAGGGAGGGGAGCGGGAAGGGAGGGAGAGGGGAAGGGAGGGGTGAAGGGGAAAGAGAGGGGAGGGGAAGGGAAATGGGGGGAATGAGTCTTTAATTATTAGATTCTGAGAAGAGAAAAGGGGGATGGGGGGATGAGCCAGAGGGTAGGAGGGTATAGATGAGGAGGATGGGGGCAGAGGAGGAGAGAGCAGGGGAAAGGAGCTGGGAGAGCGGGGAAGGGGAGGGATGGAAAAGAAAACAAAAAGGGGATACAGGAAAAGAGAAAGAAAGGGGTGAGGAAGATAGGATAGGAGTGATGGAAAAGGGGAATATGACATAGGAGAAAGGAAGGAGGAGAAATGGAGGGAAGAGATAGGAGAGAGGGGAAGGAAGAGGGGTAAAAAGGACAGGAGGGAAAAGGGACAGGAGATATAAATACAGAAAGAGAAAGAAAGGGAGAGAAGAGAGAAAACAGGCATAAGGAGAGAGATATGAGAAGGAATCGAGAAAATAAGAGGGGGGGAGAAGGGAGAAGGGAAATGAGAGATAGATGGACAAACAAACATTCATAAGGAAGGGGAAGGGTGAAGGATGAATGAATAATAAGAACAAATCGTGAATGAGTCAGCGAGTGCGGATG
>NC_091581.1:17904086-17909086 GCF_042767895.1 Penaeus vannamei
AAAAAAGGGGGGAAGGGAGAGGGCGAGTGAGGGTCAGCGAATGAAGGAAATAAGAAGGAATGGACGAGAATTATTGTCTTTCAGTGATATGGATTATCTGGGGAAAAAAGATAAAAGGAAAATAGAAATGAGAGGGGATGAAGAACAGGAAAAGAGAAATGGTAAAAAGTGATAATGATAAGTTGATGATAGAAAACAGAGATATAATAGAAATTGTTAGAGACAATGTTAATGATAGAAATATGGAAATAATAAGTGATTATGATAATGTTAAATAAACATAGAAAAAAAAGAAATGATAAAAAGTGATGATGATAAAAGATAGAAAGATAGCAACTAATGATGTTATGCTAATGATAAAAAATATATATAAGAACGATAGAAAGTAATGATAATATCAGTTATAGAAAGAAGATATTATAGAAATTGATGCTAATATGTTGATAACAGAACATATTAGAACAGAAAAAGTGGTAATGATAATGATAATGTTAATGATTTGATGATCGTAATGATAATGATGATGATACTATGTGTAATGATAATGATGCTGGTAATAAGGATGATATTGTTGATGATAAGAAAAATAATAAAAGTAATAAAAACAATGCAAATAACAATAATAATAAAAATGATATTAATAATGATAATAATTATAATAGTAATGATAATGATGGTTATAATAATTATAATGATAATAATGTTCATAATAATAATAATAATGATAATAACAATAATAATAACAATAATAATGTTAATAATGATAACAATGTTGATAGCAATAAAAATGATAATGATAATAATAATAATGATAATAATAATAATAAAAGTATCAATAATAATAATAATAATAATGCTAACAATGTTCCCCAACGTATAACTCGAAAACTCAAATCCACAAAATACGATAAGATCAAGAATATTACCAAAGAAAGGACAAAAGAAAGAAAGAAAAAAAAAAAGAAAAAAATATCCTGCTTTTGGTAAACTTTCTCTTTTCCACAGAAACTTCCTTGACCGAAGCGGTTAAAAGACATTAAAGATTTCGTGAAAGGGGGATATTAGCAATTGTTCAGCTTGCCGTAAAGGTCGTTTTCGAGAGTAAATTCCCCATGAAGAGACCCTTACCGAAATAAGATCCCAGGGTCCTTCCATAGAATAAAACTTGAGATGTCTCTGCAGCACAGGGCAGCGAACTCGGCCGGAAAAAATAAGGGGAATGAAAAGAAGAAGAGAGAGCAAAAATGTCGGGGAAGGAAGAGGGAGAGGAGGAGAGGGAGGGAAAGGGAAGGAAAGGGAGGGAGGGAGAGGAAGGGATGGGGAGAATGGATGACGGGAGAGAAGAGGAAGGGAAGAGAGAGGGAGAGAGAGAGAGAGAGAGAGAGAGAGAGAGAGAGAGAGAGAGAGAGAGAGAGAGAGAGAGAGAGAGAGAGAGAGAGAGAGAGAGAGAGAGAGACGAGAGAGAGAAGGAGAGAGAACGATCGATAGAGAGAGAAAGAGAACGAACAATCGAGAGATAAATACCGAACGACCAAGCCATCGAACGAGACAGAGAAAGGGAAAGAGAGATATTAGCTGTTAAGCAAACGAAAAAATTATAAAAGCTCCCCCCCCCCCCCCCCCAAAAAAAAGAGCGCGATTTTTGCCGCGTATCCGAATTTCTCGCCAGACTCGAAATTAGTCCCGGTAATCTTGGAGTGCGTGACCGAAAAAAGTTTGCTTAGTTATTTTCCGTGTTCAGAATCACCCTATTAGCCAACGTCATGTCCAGCGCAGTCGAGGCGAATATCCCTGGCTGCAGATTGCTACGTGTATCGTGATTTTTCTATTGCTGTTATCGCTATCATCATTTTAATATCATGACTGTTATTATCATTATCTTATAATCGCTATTGTTATCATCATTATCTTATCGTTGTTTATTATCATTATTATCATTAATAATGATAATAAACAATAACAATGATAGTATCATTATTGTTTATTATCATTAATAATAATAATAATAATGTTACTATCAATATCATCATTATTATCATTATCATTACTAGTACTGTTATTACTGTGATTATTATTATCACTATTGTTATGATTATCATCATCATCGTCATTATTATTACTAGTATCACTATTTCATCACTATTATTGTTAACAATGTCATCACTATCACTGATTATAATCCCCATTATCCTCTTTCTTATTTTCTCGTCCTCCTTTTCTTTCTCTCACTTTCCCCATTTCCTTCCTTCTCCCCCCCCCCCCTCCCCACCACCCATAACCCTCGTTTTCCAATAACCACTTGATCAAACAAGCTGCCTTCATAGACAAGCTTGTAAGGTCACGCTTCGATAAATAATTTAGCTGAGAAAATCAAGCCAGGCCAAACAGGGGCGCGGAGGCATCAAAGGAATAATCTCTCTCTCCCTCTCTCTCTCTCAAAAAAAAAAAAAAAAAAAAAAATCACTTCTTTCTCTCTCTCTCTGTTTTCTCTGTCTCTGTCTTATTCTGTCTCTCTGTGTCTGTCTCCCCCCCTCTCTCTCCCTCCATCCCTCCCTCTCTCTCTCACTCTCTCAAAAAAGTATTTTTGTTCATTTCTTTCTCACTTTCTGTTTTCTCTGTCTCTTTCTTATTCTGTCTCTCTGCCTCTGTTTGTTTGCCTCTGCCTCTCCCCCTCCTCCCCCTCTTCTCTCTCCCTCCCTCCCCCCCTCTCTCTCACTCTCTCTTTTTCTTTCTCTCTTTTGCCTTCCCTCCTTCACTCTCTCTCTATTTAATCCTTTCCCAACTAAATCGACATCTGACTTCCAGCAAAAAGGTTAAAAAAGCAAGCAAGAAAGAAAAAAGAATCAGGCAATTACACCCTAAACACCCGAAACCCACCAATCATCCGACTCGAACCCTCAAGTCGAGCGAACTATAGATCCTAACTACACGTGAGGAGGAGGAAGAAAATCCCTTAGAAGCTTATAAGGAAAGGGACTGGATCCGAAGTAGAGGAAAAACCTTAGAAATTTGTAAGTAAAGGGATTGGATCTGAAGTGGAGGAGGATCCCTAGAAACTTATAAGTACAGGGATTGGATCCGAAAAGGAGAAGGGGGAGGATCCCTTATAAACGAAAGAAAGAGATTGGATCCCAAGAGGAGGAGGAAGAGGAGGAGAAGGTGTTCGCTCGGGGAATGGCTGTTTGGTTATGTCGATCACGTGACGGCGTAACTTGGCGGGAATTTACAAGTTGTTTCCGGAGATACAACATGGCCAAGGAACAATACGAGAGGGAAGGAGTTTTGTGAACTGCTTTTCCTTTGTTGTCTTTGTTCTTATTATATTCTGCGACTGGTGTTAGTCTTTTATTTAAGGAATTATCCTCAATGTAGTGATACTATTTTATTGGTGTTATTTCTACTTCTGGTGTTATCTTTGTGATTATCATTACTCTCTTCGTCATCATCATTATTATCATCGCTATTACTACTCACAAGTAATCATAAAAGAGCGTATTAACACATACACACACACACACACGCACACACACACACACACACACACACACACACACACACACACACACACACACACACACACACACACACACACACACACACACACACACACACACACACACACACACACACACACACACACACACACACACACACACACACACACACACACACACACACACACACACAAACACAAACACCACGCTCCTGAGGTACCTCTAAATCGGACAATTGTATCCAATTGTAGTAGTCTCAAATTACTGATAAACTCCTAGGAATTACCGATTTCCTAACTCCATTCCTCAATTACTAACAACTGTAAATATCTGAGTAAAAACAATAACGTATATCGAAATATTTTTATTATACCTGAATAGCAATAACGATAATCAAAATATTTCCATAATGCCTTGATATAGAAAAAGGCAAATCAGAAAATTCTTGTAATATCAAATGTAAATAACGTCAAACAGAATAGCATGAGTAATAATATTCTTATGAAACCTGCATAAATAACGCGCATCAGAATATTCTTATGATACCCATATATAAATAGCGTAAACCAAAATGACATAAACCTGAATATTCTTGTAATACCTGAATAGAAATAACGTAAATGAAAATATTCTTTTAATGCCTGAAAGCGAATAAAGTAAATAAGAATATTCTTGTAATACCCTAATATAAGTAACATAAATCTGAATATTCTCATAATACTTGCATATAAATAACCCGTAAATCAGGATATTCTCATTTACAAGATTTCTCCTCACGAAGCCCCCCCCCCCTCAGGCAACAGAGAACCCCGGCAGGTGCAAGGGCTTCGCAACGCTGTCCCGAGAAGCGAATAAGTGGCAGGGAAGTTCGCCTCATGCATCTCTAAGTAGGTCAAAGAGGGAGAGGGGGAGGGGGAGAGGGGAGGGGCGGGGCATGGAGGTCGCTAAGTGTGATGGTAGGCGGTTCCACTTGCAACATGGCTGATGACTGGGCAACATGCAACGGGCTGATGACGGCGCTGAATCGGGGATGCGAGCGATGAGGGATGTGGGGCTTGGCTTTGGGTTTCTCTGGTTCATTTTGGTCTCGTCTTTTTAAAATGACTTTTTCCTATGTATTTATCTATCTATCTATCCACACACGCACAAACACACATATATATGTATGTATATATGCACACACATATTTATCTGTGCGTGTGTGTTTGTATGTGTGTGTGTGAGAAAGAGAGAGAGAGAGAGAGAGTGAATGTGCGTACTTGTGTGTCTGCACTTATCAAGGTATATTTGCAGTGAATTCTTCAAGTGAGTGTTGAGTGAAGTGTTCAGTGAATAATTCACTGAATACATCTTGGGCGGATCTCCATCTTGAATACGGTAGCAAGACGGCTCGCAAAGGCTCCTGTAAGTTTGACAGCTTATTTATAGGACAGGCTACGCATAAATATATCATGCGTATATATCATAAGCACAAATGTGAAATATGCACCACCATGTGTCCATGTA
>NC_091581.1:17916586-17919086 GCF_042767895.1 Penaeus vannamei
TATATATATATATATATATATATATATATATATATACATATGTATATATATATATATATATATATATATATATATATGTATATATATATGTATATATATATATATATATATATATATATATATATATATATATATATATATATATATATATATATACATATATACATACATATATACATACATATATATATATATATATATATATATATATATATATATATATATATATATATATATATATATATATATATATATATATATATATATATATATATATATATATATATATATATATATATAGTTCTGCATATACATGTGTGCGTGAGTATATATATATGTATATATATATATATATATATATATATATATATATATATATATATATATATATATATATATATATATATATATATAGTTCTGCATATACATGTGTGCGTGAGTATATATATATATGTATATATATATATATATATATATATATATATATATATATATATATATATATATATATATATATATATATATATATATATATATATATATATATATATATATATATATATATATATATATATATATCCATCTCTCTATAGAGCTTTCTCTCTTTCTATCTATACAGACACACACACACATATACATATATTATACACATACATATATTGATATGTATATATATGTTTGTGTATACAGGTGTGTATGCGTTTGGTATGTATATGCATATGTGTTTGTCTGTGTCTCTGTGTATATGCGTACAGTATTTACATTAATTCACGGACTGCAATGGAGTAACTGACTTAAACACGATCTGAGTTTTGTCCACACACTCATAGCAAGAAACCCAACCTATAACAAAAAGGAAACTTGACACCTATGCGAACCAGTTTTAACAATCTTTCACAACCAAAAAAAAAAAAAGAAAAAAAAAAGAAACACACACGCACAAAACAGAAATCAATCCAACACCACCACGCCCACGTAACCAATCCCTCTGCGAACCTTAAGAAGCGATGCCTCTTCCCTTGGCTCGAGCAGAGGCATCATTAACACGGGCCGGGAGACGTCGTATCGAACCCCTCATATAATTAACCAATGGAGATGAACGCTTGTGTTTGCCGAGCCGATACTCGAGCCGGCGAACCCAGCTGACGCATATCAGCTGAGACCGATGGCGAGATATGATAAGATATTGATAAATCAGCGTCGTCTGTCTGCAGTTCGCATGCCCGACAGGGTTCGAGAGATCCTCAAGAAAGAAGTTTTGTAGACTGAGGCTCGTGTGCTCATTAAAATTCAGATCGCTTATTCCTTGCGGGTTCTGCTTCCGTGATGTATGCATATGTATATATAGATACATATATCTATATCTATCTGTCTCTATATCTATCCATCTCTCTCTCTCTCTCTCTCTCTCTCTCTCTCTCTCTCTCTCTCTCTCTCTCTCTCTCTCTCTCTCTCTCTCTCTCTATATATATATATATATATATATATATATATATATATATATACTGTATATACATATACGTATATTCAAATATCGTCATAATCTCTGCTGGCACTACACATCATATTTCACCAACAATTTAAACTGACATGTAAAGATTTTCCCAAATATCTTTTTCATCCTATATTCAAAGCTACACATATACCATAAATGCACGAGCTGATGTCGTTATGCATTAGTACGACTATTTATCGACACATAAGATCTTTTCCAGTTAGTGGGCCTCGAAAGCCGCCAAACTTGGCAGATATTTACTTAGGTTCTCAAAAGCAAATCAGTAAATGAAAATAAAGGAAAGGAGATCTATTTTCATCCTTTTGATTTATCCAAGAATATCCGTGATTTTTTAAAGGTGTCTCGTTGAATGAAAGCAAAGAAAATCGAGATCTATTTTCATCATTTCAATCTGCCTTGGTTAGCATTTGAGTGAATTTAAACGTTTTCGTTTTAGAAAGTGTGATTGATTTTTTTTTGTTTTTTGTTTTTTGAGATAATTACATGTTTGATGGACCGTAAAGAATTTGAGAGTTTTTGACATGGGCTGCGCAACGAAAAAAATCAGGACCTCAGCTCTAAAAAGCAAAATGTTTCGAGCTCTGAAGATGGGATATCCGAAATGATTCTAGGAATAAAAAAAGTTCTTTGCTCCGACTCCTATTTGCTCCTGGTGTTTATTTGCACAATAATATTTATCCTGTTTAATGTAAATAATGGAAATAATGGAAATATAATTATGAACCGTATCCATGTTGACATGTAGAAAAGGTATGAATGAGACTGGATATCTTTACAATACAAGAGATGTATTTGACCGGTTTCGATTACGTCTTCATCAGAAATATATGTATTTCTGATGAAGACGTAATCGAAACCGGTCAAATACATCTCTTGTATTAAGAAGATATCCAATCTCATCCATACCTTTTCTACAATTATAATTATTTGAAATCTAGATTTGGCAGTGCTTTGGACAGATTTGTTATTGGTATAACATGTCTG
>NC_091581.1:17969086-17974086 GCF_042767895.1 Penaeus vannamei
GACAGAAGGAAAGATGTGTGTGTGTGTGTGTGTGTGTGTGTGTGTGTAAGTGTGTATACACACACATTCGGTCTCACATACAAATATATACGTATATACATATACATATTCACCTATGTCAACCTGTCTATCTGTCTATCTATGTGTGTGTTTGTGTACGCATGCAGGCGTGTGCGCGAGTGTATATCTTTTATGAATTTCATAAGTCCGATTTTTCCACTTGACTCCTCCCACTAACCACACTGAGTCTCATGAAATCTTGTTTGTTTGTTTTTTTGTTTGTTTAATTTCGCCGCCTAGGAAGCCCTCGCTCGCGCCCTCTCCCTCCCGCGCGCCCGGCCCCTCCAGAGCGCTTTCGCTCAATCATCGCGCTTTACTCTCTGCAATTTTCCTCTCTCCTTCGTCTCTTCTTTTCGTGTATCGAGGCTTGTTGCATTTCCCTTTCTTTCTTTATTTTTGCTGTTTTGTTTTCCGCCATTCTTCTCTTTCCGAGTGCATTAGTGCGTGGATGTTGTTATGTTTATTGTATTTTTTTTTATCTTCCTCTCTGCGAAATGGTTTCTAGGAAAGAATGTGTTGTTGACAGTTCTCTCGTTTCCTTTTTATGTTGTTTACGGTCATGTCGGGATATATCCCTCCCTGAAGAACACGTATACAAACGCAAGCACAGGAACGTCCACACAAACATGAAAACATAAAAAACATCCACAATAAAAGGAAATAACATCGTCACGTGTCGAACCCTAACAAGAAATCCTCATCAGAAAAAAAGAAAGGAAAAAAAAAAACGAAATGGAAACAGAAAGATATTTCTTTCTTTTTCTTCTTCTTTTTAATTTGGCTCTTTTTGTTTTCACGTCTTCCCCTCTTTTCTCCCCCGTGGGATTATCCTGATATTATTCATTTCTTTCCCTCCCTTTCTATCGATAGCGCGCGGTACTTCAGTCTTTCCCTCCCCTCTTCCCTCTCTTTAATCTCTCCTTCTCTCCCCTCTTTCGCTGACCTTTCTCTCTTCTCCTGACTCTCACTCCTCCCTTTTCCTTTCTTTGTCTCTTATTATCATTATTGATATCCATCAATCATTAAAATTATTATCATTTTTTTATGTGCACTATCTTATGATGGGGATTTCACCCTCGACGTCGGAGTTCTGCCCGATCCCTGAGATGCCGAGCTCTCTCCTCAAGACGAAGGCTGTGCCGAGTAACGCTGCCTTCTGCGAGCTCGGGACTACGAGAGGAATGTCTATTCGTTTAGATGTTTTTCCAGCTCTTTGGAAACTGTCCCCAGTGCACCTAACACTAATGGTACTACAACTGCTTTAACATCCCTTAGTATTTCAATCTCTATACGCAGGTCTTGGTATTTCGTAATCTTTTCTTGCTCTTTGGTGGTGATGCTTTGATCTCCTGGTACCGCAAGGTCAGTGATAATGCAATCTCTTTTCACCTTATTTGGAATTACAATATCAGGCCTCCGGTGTTCTAGCACCTAATCAGTTTGTACTGTGAAACCCCAGAGGATCTTACATTTATCGTTCTCTTGCACTGGCTCTGGTTGATCCAAGAACCACTTCTCATTGCAGTCTATCGAGAGCTTTGCACAGAAGCCAATGTATTTTCTTACCTAATTTGTCATGTCGTTTTCGATACTGATTCTTCGCTAGATTAGAGCACGCACTCACAATATGGGCAACACTTTCTGTTTTCTCTTTGCATAGGCGGCATAATGGTGTCGTACTTGTCTTATCTATGCTATATGCTACTGAATTAGTCCTTAGGGCCTGTTCTTGTGCAGCGCAAATCAGACTTTCCTGTCCTCGCTTTGACTCTCCTCCTCTTAACCATTCCCATCTTTTCCTGTTTGTATATTCTTTTTCACGGAGAAATTGCCCATGTAACATCTTTTCCTTCCACTCCCTTTGCCTCTCCTTCTTTCTTTCCTTGACCAGCACTGTTGTTAGTCTTTTTAGTCTTCAGTCTTCTCACAAATTTAAGCTCTTCTTCTGCAACTTTAAGTAGTTTCTCAGGGCTTTCGATGATGTACTTGCCAATACTTATAACTTCCTCCTCAATACAATCTCGAACACCTGTGAGTCCTCTACCTACTACATTTCTAGGGATATAAAGCCTTCCCACATTTGATCGAGGATGAAAGCCACCTTGCATTGTTAAGAACTTTCTGGTATTTCTGTCCATTCTTTCTAAATCTTCGACGGTCCAGATAATCACACCTGCACCATACCTTACTGTTGCCACAGCCTATGTATTAATTGCCTTGATAACATTCCCTCCATTATTATTATTATTACTATTATTATTATTGTTATTACTACTATTGTTGCCATCATTATTATTATTGTAATTGTTATTATTATTATTATTATTATTATCATTATTATTATTATTATCAATCATCATAATCATCATTATCATTGCTATCATCATTATTAATATTATTATTATCTTCACTATCATTTTATCATTGTCATGATTAATTTCATGTTTTCTCAAGGAAGCAGAGGGGAAAATATATTCACACAGCAAGTTGTTCTTCACAAACACACACACGCGTATACCTCCACCTAACCTAGCCCTCCATGCACACATAAGCTAACCCCCCCCCCCCACACACAACCCTCACCTCCCCAAAAAACAATTAACCTGCCCCCCCCCCCCCCCTACGCTTCCATCCCCTAAATATATAACACACACGCAATCCCCTCTCCCCCCATACGCACACTTCCCACCACCCCTACCCCCATACACACTTATCCCTCCTCCTCCTATGCACAACCCTTTTCCCCCTCCCTCGCCTTTACACATGTATCCCCCTATATATACACACTTAACCCCCCCCCCCCATACAGACACTCTCACCCCACCCCTCCCCATACACAATTAACTCCCCCCACCCCATGCAGACACTCTCCCCCCACCCCTCCCCATACACAATTAACTCCCCCCACCCCATGCAGACACTCTCCCCCACCCCTCCCCATACACAATTAACTCCCCCCACCCCATGCAGACACTCTCCCCCACCCCTCCCCATACACAATTAACTCCCCCCACCCCATGCAGACACTCTCCCCCACCCCTCCCCATACACAATTAACTCCCCCCACCCCATGCAGACACTCTCCCCCACCCCTCCCCATACACAATTAACACCCCCACCCCATACAGACACTCTCCCCCACCCCTCCCCATTACAAAATTAACTCCCCCCTACACAATCCCCCCCCCCCCTCCATACACATAGAAAACCACATACGACCAACGGAAGCCCAAATGACGTCATCCAAAAAGGGTCCATAAATCAAGAAGAACCAATGTTGATGAGGAAGCAAGAGTCCGCCTCCCGCCCGCTGATGAATCGAGGATAAGCTAATCATCGCAGGATATTAGGGTCGTCGAGCCGTCCCTCTGACAGAAAACAGGAACAGATCCATCCTGGCGGGAGGTATCAGGGAGGAGAAGGAGAAGAAGGAGGAGGGAAAGCAAAGGGCAGAAAGGCAATTATTAGTAGAATAGATGAACTCATGGCGGGAGTTATGAGGGAAAATAAGGGGGAGAGGAGAAAGAGAAGAAGGAAATAAAAAGAAAACAAGAACAGATCCATCCTGGCGAGAGGTATCAGGGAGGAGAAGGAGAAGGAGAAGAAGGAGGAGGGAAAGCAAAGGGCAGAAAGGCAATTATTAGTAGAAATAGATTATTAACTCATGGCGGGAGATATGAGGGAAAATAAGGGGGAGAGGAGAAAGAGAAGAAGGAAATAAAACAAAGAACAGAGAAATCAATTATTACAAGAAATAGATTACGAGAGGATTAAAGGAATGTTATCACAGTCCCTCTGACAGAAAACAAGAATAGATCCGCTTTGACAGGAGGTACGAGGGGAAATAAGGGGAGAGGAGAAGAAGGAGAAGGAAATAATGCAAAGGACAGAGAAATCACGGGGAATGATAGATTATTTGAAGATTAGAAGATTATTACCACAGTCCCTCTGACAGAAAACGGAAAGAGGTATGGCGAAGGGTCAGGAGGGAGAGGAAGATGAGAAGGAAAAGGAGAATGGAAATATATCAAAGGACAGAGAAATCATGGGAGATATTAGCCAGGTCGGAAAGCAATGAGTTTCGAAAGTGAATGAGGGTCTAGGAGGAATGCCGATAAAGAGGGGAGTGGAAGATGGATGGGAAAAAGAGAAGACGGTGGGAGGGTAGTCATGCCTTGACACAGACGAATGAAACAAAGAGAAACAGAATGTTTTTGTTCATCTTGTTAACAAAGAAAAGAAGAAGAAGACGAAGAAGAAATTAGCAAACATTCTGCGTAATTAGTCTTTTTATGCAAAAAATGAAGACAGCTCTTCAACGGTAATGATTTTTTTTCTTTCTTATATAAAAAACACAAACAAAACAAACAAACAAACACACAAATCCATACACGAAATAACCTCAACCCAGAGATCAGGAGATGAAATAAAGCAAAGAGAACCAATATCAAACGCTAGGTCAAGAGAGGTCAAACGGAGCGTGAAAGATCGAATTATCCGAATCACGTGATCATCGAGGGAGAGAGAAGCCGAGTCACCATTTCTGAATCATGACAGCCGATTAATGATTGGCAATTAGTGGATCTATAAACAGAAAAAAAATCTAGTCAACCTGAGACAGCGACTGATTGACTTTCCTTTCCGTCTATCTGTATCACAAACACGTTTAATCTCGTGTCAATTGATTCGATTTCTTTTCCCCCCAGTACTTGCTTTTATAACGGAGGTAGTTTGTTTGTTTGTTTGTTTTTTACTGACCATTTTCTGCTTCAATAATAGATTTCCCGGAGGGTGGACGTAAATCTTACTCCCTACCTACTGTGTTTGTCCGCGCGGGTTGTATAAACATGATTTCCGATATGTTCCCTCTGCATGTCTGGATCTGCTGTGTTGTTGTTGTTGGGGGTGTTGTTAATCCACGTCCTCTTCAGCATCACCGT
>NC_091581.1:17984086-17986586 GCF_042767895.1 Penaeus vannamei
TACCTTTTAATTCCCATTCTGATAAAAGAGTTGGAGGATTCTTCCCTTTACTCAGTCCCTCAAGAAATTCATTTTATGTTTATATTGTGAAGAAAGAATTAACGGATTCCTTCGTTTACTTAGGACCTTATATCAAGAAATACACATTATATCTTTATCATGATAAAAGGGTTGACAAAATTTTCCTTTAACACTGTCCCTTATATCAGGTCAGATGATACAAAGGGTATAGTCAGAGTACGCATTCTTATCATGGGGGCAATTTTACCCTAAGAATTTTCCCCTGATATTCATACTCTATGACCGTCTCAGCAAAATTGTCCCGATAACTGTCAATTTGTTGTTTATTCTATTTGATTTCGTGGGTCAGTTTAGACTGATGAACTGTTTACTGGACTGATATGATAGTAACTGACCTATGATTTTTTTTTCCGTTTTGTCTGTGTGTTTGTTTGTATTTCGTATATCAATTTGTCTATTAGTTTGATCATTAATTCATTCGTCTATTCTTGTCTACTAATTTATTTGTGTATCATGTTATTTATCTATGCATTCTTCGTTTATCTATATCTCTAATTATCAATCTATTCATCTATTTACTCATTCCTTTGTTAGATAATTAATAAATACCAACACTAATTCATTTATTAATGTATTTATCTACTTATTCCTTCTTTTATTTAATTATCTTTTATTTACTTACTTATACATCTATTTGTCTACTTTCGCATTCAATGCCAATTTACTTATATATCAATTGATTTACTTACATAACCTCTTATTTGCCTCTCCCTTTCTTCATTTACATTTTCTAATTAACGCGTACTTATTTTACTTATTACTTAATCTCTTATTTACCTATTCCTTTCTTTACCTATTTACATTTTTTAATTGATGTGTTCTTATCTTACTTATTTACTTAACCTTATCTCCCTATCCCTTTCTTTATTTACTTATCACCCTATTCATTTCTTTATTTACTTATCTCCCTATCCCTTTCTTTATTTACTTATCTCCCTATCCCTTTCTTTATTTACTTATCTCCCTTTTCCTTTCTTTATTTACTTATCTCCCCTATCCCTTTCTTTATTTACTTATCTCCCTATCCCTTTCTTTATATACTTATCTCCCTATTCCTTTCTTTATTTACTTATCTCCCTATCCCTTTCTTTATTTACCTATTTCCCTATCCCTTTCTTTATTTAATTATCACCCTATTCCTTTCTTTATTTACTTATCTCCCTATTCCTTTCTTTATTTACATTTTCCAAGTCAAGCGTGCTTCAGAACCGCGTACCCTCCTCTCTCTCCTCTTTATTTATTTATTTTACTTCTTTAATTTCTTATTTACCTATTCCTTTCTTGATTTACTTATCTCCCTATTCCTTTCTTTATTTACATTTTTTAAAGTGATGCGATCTGATCTTACTTCCTTAACATCGTATCTCCCTATTCCTTTCTTTATTTACTTATCTCCCTATTCCTTTCTTTATTTACTTATCTCCCTATTCCTTTCTTTATTTACATTTTTTAAGTGATGCGTGCTTCAGAGCCGCGTACCTTAAAGTTCAAGTTGCTGTGATGGGCCGTTTATCGTGACCCCAAAATAACCCAGAATTTGCACGCGCCGTAAAGCAAAAATTTGGGAATTTATAGGATATCTCAGCATTAAATCTGGTCGAAACATTTTACGGTCACGCACTGGAATAAGTTTTTTTTTTCAAGGTCCTTGGTTCGAATATTATGAGGATATTTATATAATGTAAAGAAAGGTGATAGGTGGTTGTGGAAATATTCGAAATCGGGTCAGGCGAATATCACGAGGATTGATATGATATAGAAAGAAATGATAAACTGCTACGTAAATGTTTAGAATTGTGTCAGATCTTATAGTATGAGGATATACGAATGAAAAAAAAAGATAAATTGATGCGTAAGTATTCAAAATCGTATCAAGTCGAAAATCATGATAACGTATATAATAATAATAATAATAATAATAATAATAATAATAATAATGATAATAATAATAATAATAATAATAATAATAATAATAATAATAATAATAATAATAATAATAATAATAATAATAATAATAATAATAATAATAATAATAATTATAATAATAATAATAAAAACAATGACAGATTTTTTTTTTTTTTTTTTTTTTTTTTTTTTTTAGCGGTTCAGATCGAAAATCATGAGAAAAGAAAGAAAAAAAATGGGGTCAGATCGGAAGATGAAAATTGATTCTCTGTAAATTAATCGTGCCATTAGAACAGTTAAAAGGGCGTGCGTGTGGATTCTCGAAGGACATCAATAGGTAAGGTCACAAATCGCGTTCGATTCTCTTCTGCTTTCGTATCTTAGTCTTTTGATCTCTGTTCCTTTGTTTCTTCTGTTCTTTATTTCCATTACTTCGCTTCCTCCTTTCTCTCTTTTCTCTTTCTTCCCTCTTTTATTTCTATTCCAGCGCTCATTCCGTTTTTTTTTTGTTTTT
>NC_091581.1:18004086-18006586 GCF_042767895.1 Penaeus vannamei
GATGGCGATGATTATGATGATCGTGATTATGATGTTAATGATGGTGATGGTGATCATGGTGATGATGATCATGGTGGTTATGATCATGATGGTGGAGGTGATGAGGATTTTGATGATGGTTATGATCATGATGATGATTATGATGGCGGTGATGATATTGAGGATAATGTTGATTATGATGGTGTTTCTGATTAGGATGGTAATGTTGGTGATAATGATTTTGATGATGATGATGTTTATGATTATGATGATTATGATCATGGTGGTGATGATAGTGGTGGTGATTAGGACGATATTGGTGGTAATTATTATGGTGACAATGATTGCGATGATTATGATGATGGTAATAATTTCCATGGTGGTGATGATTATGATGATAATGATAACGATAATGATGATTTGATGTTGGATAATGATTATAATAATAATGATGATTCTGATAACCATTATGGTGGTAGTGATGATAACGACAACCATGACGGTATGATGATCATGGTGCTAGAAGATTATGGATGATGATGAGGATGGTTTTAAATGTGATGATAATGAGTCTTATCACCTTCAACATTAACGAAATTTTTGATCCAACAAAAGATGATGGCGACGAAGATGGAAATACTAGAATGATGATGATGATAGTAATGACAGTAGTAATAGAAATAAAAAATAATGGTAATAATAATGGTGATTGTAATAATGATAATGATGATAGGAATAATGACGATAATAAGGATTACAATCCTAATGTTTATGATGATATTGATGTAATGACAATGATAATGATAATTATAATGATAATCTTAATGATGATTATAATGATAATAATAATGATGGTAATGATAATGGTAATAATAATAATAATAATAATAATAATAATAATAATAATAATAATAATAATAATAATAATAATAATAATAATAATAATAATAATAATAATAATAATGATAATAATAATAATAATAATAATGATAGCAACAATAATAATAATAACAATAATAATAGTGATAATGATAATAATGATAATGATAATAATAATAATAATGATAATAATAATAATAATAATAATAATAATGATAATAATAATAATAATAATAATAATAATAATAATAATAATAATAATAATAATGATAATAATATTAACATTAATAATAATGATAACAAAACAACAATGATAACAATAACAATTATAACAATAAGAACAAAAAAATGATAACAATAATACACCATATATAAAAACTTTGAAGAAAAAAATCTAATTTTATTATCAAAACATACATGCATACATTTGAGAAACTGTAAACCTTAGAATAGAAATTTTTAACATCAATTATCTATCAACATTATTGCAATCAGGAAGTCCAAATCACGTGTTATATTCCTATATGCATTTGACAGAAGACTTCAGAGAATGAAGTACTTTTTGGGGGAAACTAATCAAACTTTGGTGCAAAACCGAGTATAAAGTCGACTGGTAAATGGATTTTTTTCGGTTATATTAATGGCCTTTGAAATACGTTATGTTTTATTTAGCGTTTTGATTGTTTTAAGAATAAACATAAGAATATTAGCTTTCATTTTAGCAACTGTACTCGCGGTGGGTTCCTGTTATAGAATTTTAATTGGATTTTAAATGAGAGGAGGAAAATTAAGATTTTAAAATGATTAGAATGACGCTTGGTCATAGTTCTCAAGGATTACCAGATCTGATGGAGTCCCACGAGAGAAAAATCTTTTATTCATTTATCTTTATTCATAGCATATATAATATCATAAGTCTCTCTCTATCTTTTTGTTTTTCTTACTTCCATCTTTACTATCTCCACCCCTCTAATCACCTTCCTTCCCTCCCCCTTCCCCCCTTTTGCTCTCCCTACTTTCGCCTCCCCCTCCCCTTCCCTCCCTTTTAATCTCCCTTTCCCTTTCCCCTTTTCGCCCACTCCCTCCCGTCTTAGGGGAAATCCCCCACCATTCCATCACAGCCTAACGACGCATCCAATTATGCAGAAATGATTGACTTGTTGATCGAGCTTAAATAGAATTGCTCAAACAGTTTCTGAATTTGCGAAATGACCGGGCCCGATTGGCGAATCAGTCCGGGGATGTTGCTGACTGGTCCAATCGAGTTGCGAAAAGGGGAGGAGAGAGAGAAGGGATAGCGGAAGGGTGAAGTCGGGAAGGGCGACGGGCTTCGAAAATCGCTTCCAGGGTCAGTCGCCCCTTCGCTTGTTGCACTTCGTTAGGGTTAGGCTTGAGTGCAGCAGCGTCGTGGGCGTGTTTGTCTTCCCCCTCCTCTCGCTGTCTCTGGATGTCTCTGTATTTGTCTGTCTTTCTCTCTCTCTCTCTCTCTCTCTCTCTCTCTCTCTCTCTCTCTCTCTCTCTCTCTCTCTCTCTCTCTCTCTCTCTCTCTCTCTCTCTCTCTCTCTATATATATATATATATATATATATATATATATATATATATATATATATATGTATATATATATATATATATCTATATA
>NC_091581.1:18056586-18064086 GCF_042767895.1 Penaeus vannamei
GGGGGAGGAGAAAGAAGAAAGAAGAAGAAAGAGAGAGAGAAATGGAGGGAGAAAGTGTAAGGTGGAATGTTGTTGGGAGATAATGTTGAGGGGACAGGGAGGGCGGAAGGGAGGAGCGGAAGAGAGGGGGGGAGAAAGAGGATGGAAGGGAGGGAGGGAGAGGGAGGGGAGGAAGGGAGGGAGGGAGAGGGAGGACGGAAGGTTGGGAGAGAGCGGGAGTGTGGAAGGAAAGGAGGGAGAGGGAAGGGGGAAGGGAGGGGAGGAAGGAAAGGAGGGAGAGGGAGGTCGGAAGGGAGGGCAGGAAGGTGAGGGAGGGAGGGAGGGACGGAGATAGGGAGAGGGAAGGAGAGGGATAGAGAGAAAAATATATATATAGAGAGAGACAAACATACAGACAAGCGGACAAACTGAGAGACTAACATACAGATAGTAAACAGGTAGACAGGCAGACATATGAGGCGACAGAAACAAGAGAAAGGAATGAAAGAATTAAAAATGGAAAGGGAGAAAAGAAAAAATAAGAGAAGAAAGAGAAGGGATTAAAGATGGAAAGGAAGACCGAGAAAGAATTAAAAATGGAAAGGAAGAGCGAAGCAAAAAAGATGAAAGAGAAATGAAGAAAAAGAAATAAAATGGAAAGGAAGAAAGGACTAAAAAAGAGAAGAGAGGAAGGAAACGAAAGAATTAAAAAGGAAAGGGAGAAAAAAAAAGAAAGACAAGAGAAGAAGAAAGAGAAATGAAGAGAAAGACATAATGGGGAAAGAAAAAAAACACGAAAAAAGAGAGGAAGGAACAAAACAAAAACAAAAATTGAAAGGAATGGGGAAAAATAACATGAAAAGAAAGGATAGAAGGAAATGGAAGAAAGAAAAAGGAAAGGAAAAAAGAAGAAAGCAAAAAATTAAAGAGAAAGGAAGAAAAAAACAAACGAAGAGAAGCGAGAGGATAAAAAAGAATAGGAAGAAAACGAGAGGAAATGGGAGGAAATTAAAGAATTAAAAAGAAAAAGTTGAAAACAAAAACAAAAGAAAAATGAAATTAAAGAATTAAAAGAAAAGGAAGAAAAATGAAATTTAAAAAAATTAAAAGAAAGGAAACTAAAAGACAATAATAAGGAAATAAAGAAGGAAAAGGAGGGGAAGAAAACAAGAATAAAAACAAGAGAAAATGGGGTAGCAAGAAAACGAAAGAATTAAAAAAGGAAAGGAAAAATAAGAAAAAGACAAGAGGAGAAGAAAGAGAAAAGGAAGTGAACGAAGTAAAAAAGAAGAAAGAAGAAAAAAAACAAGAAGAGAGAGAGGAAAGAACAAAAGAATTAGAAAGGAAATAAAAAATGAGAAGAAAGGAAAAACGGAAATGGAAGGATTAAAAGGGAAAGAAGAAGGAAAGAAAAGAATTACAGAGAAGGGAAAAAAGCACGAGACGAAGAGAGAAGAAGGAAGCGAAAGGATTTAAAAGGATAGGGAGAAAACGAGAGAAAGAAAATAAAGAACTAAATTAGAAAAGGAAGAAAAAAAACGGGGGGGGGGGGGGGGGGACAAAGGAATGAAAAGGGAAAGAAAGATAAAAAGAAAGGCAGAAAGCAAAAAAGAAGGAAATTAAAGAAATAAAAGAAAGAGTAAAAATGAAAAAATAAGAAAAGAAAAGAGAGAAAACAAAAAGCAAAAAAGAAAGAAAGGAGGAAACAAAACGACGAAAAAAGGAAAGGAAGAAAACAAGAAAAAAAACAAGAGAAGAAGCGAGAAAAGGAGAGAAAAGAAAACAAAGAAATGAAGAAGAGAAAAAAGAATGAAACGAGAACAAAACCCAAAAAAGCCAATAAACAATTCGGCTATTTTCCACACGCCTAACTTCCCCTAAAGACTGAACAACAAATTCCGACAAAGTTATGCGGTAATGAATTTCCTCTACCGGATTAAATTCTCGGGGATTTGCAGCCTGAGCACAGTCGAATTGTTTCCTTTTGATTATGAGCTGTGATTGGTCGCAACTTCATCGCGACTCCGATCGAATCGTCAATAGTATTTACAACGCGATGGCAGTTGGGAGGCGATGATGTTGAAGTGTTGGTATTTCTTTCTTTTTTCCGTTTTTTACTATTATTTTTCTTTATTTTTGTATTTCATCCGATGCGTTGTTGTTTCTTTCTACTTTTACTCTCTCTCATCCGGTTTTTCATATGCAAATACAGACACACACAAACAAGAAAATACATACATACAGGTACAGAGAAAAAGAGGCAGGCAGGCAGACGGACAATCGCTGAGAGTGAGAGTGAGAGAGAGAGAGAGAGAGAGAGAGAGAGAGAGAGAGAGAGAGAGAGAGAGAGAGAGAGAGAGAGAGAGAGAGAGAGAGAGAGAGAGAAACAAACAGAGACAGAAAGAGAGAGACAGACAGACAAACAGACAGATAGATAGAGAAAGCGTTTAAACCGCCCATCCTCTCCGCTTACCTCACCTTGTTATTTTGTTGACAAAAGTAACATGCATCCACTCATTCTTCCCTCTCTGAGACCCTCGTCGGCTGCCACAACATAAACCTCCGGAACACGATCCTTATGCACTCCCAAGAAACAGATGCCTTAAGAAAACACTTTGTAGGTTCTCAGGCACACGAAATCCCCCTCTTTATGCACATATATATGTCTGAATCTGAGATCTCAAGACAAATGTATTAACCACAAAGAAAATAAAAATGTATAATAGATTCGCTGACATAATTTCCTTTGTTAAGCAATCAGCTTCCATGGCGTATATGCGAGACAAAAAATGCTCACAGTAGATTACTCCTCTGTCTATTGCCTTATCTCTAAGGATATGTACATTAGACGAAGAGACTGTACAGTGAGTTGCCGGTTCTCCTTTTCCTCTAAGGCTGTCCATAGCAGACGAATAGACGGTGTACAATAAGGTCCCAATTCCTATATTCCTCTGTCTATTGTCTTGAGTGTATCGAACTTCTGCCAAGACCCAAGACGAAAACACTTTGGAACTTCCCCGGTACACATTCTTCTGTTTATGGCCTAATATGTATCGAACTTGAGCCCTATGTTCTTGGCCGGACGCAAACAAGGCTACAATTGATTGGTGAAAGGGGTGATTAACATAACATAACACGATAGAGTTGTTAACATGTTTTTGTTTTGTGTTTTCTTAGTGAGAACAGACTTATCGAGGATTTGTGCACGCACTTTCTGAGCTATACGTGCACGTTTTTACACATACTCATAAAATACTCTCTAGAAGGTAGGCAATACTTCTCTCCCCCGGTAAAATTCACACAAATATTTCCCCCATGTTAGAATCCTGCACATTTATTTAAATCATAGATGAACAAGAGTTTTTTTCCCCAAATTTTATTTTCACGCAAACACATATCATGAATCACTTTTCATGAACTTTCTCACCCATTTCCCCCACCCGTAAACGCAGCTCTGTCCCCTTATCCTACCGCCCGCACGCCCATTTCCTCCATGAATTCCTCCTTTCCATCCCCCCTCAGATTAAACCTCCCCCTCCCCCCACCCCGCCTCTACACATTTCCAGATGAAATGTCCAATAACAATTAAACTTTCCTCCTAAAAATTTCCCTAAAGAGGGCTCAGGAACACCATTCCCTCGTCCTTTAGATATTCTGACCAGGCGTCCTCCTCCAACTCCTTCCAAGATATTTCACTGAATGCTGATCCTTCACGGGTTCCACGCCCTTTCCTTCCAGCGACCCAGGACCCTGCTTGACCACTTAGGATAAAGGGGGACATTTTATCACGTCCACTTGGTTCCTCGGGCGCAGAAATGTCCTCGTTGGCACGTACTTTTTTTTTTAGTCTTTGAGGTAATTTTGTAGCTATTCTGTAAATTTCCCGGAAGGACTTTTTTAAGAAATAAAGAAAGTCACTTTTATTCACCCTTTTCAATATCTGTTGCAGCGTGAAGTTCGGGGAAGGAGGGAATTGAGTAGCAAAGAGCGAGTGAAAACAAAAGGAGAAAGAGAGGAAGGGGAGAGAAACAGAAGGGACAGAAGGATACACAGACAGATAGACAGACAGACAAATAGACAGACAAACAGAGAGACAGACAGATAGTCTAACAGAAAACAGACACAGATAACAAGACAGACAAGAGAGAGAGAGAGAGACAGACAGACAGACAGACAGACAAACAGAGACAGAACCAGAGATGAGAAAGTGAGACATAAAACAAAAGCAACAAACAAAAGACCGAAAGAGAACAGTATATGAAATTCAAGTCGTAGGTGAAAAAAAGTTAACAGCTTTTAGAAATTAAATCCAATGTTGACACCATACCCATTTTCTCTTTCATTTATTTTTTTATTATTCTTATTATTTTTATCATTATTATTATTTTTTATTTTTTACATTTTTTTGAGCCAGCGAACCAAAACAAGTCCAGGACATGTTGCAATACATCAGCTGGATTTTAATTAGAAACTATTTTTAGACATGTTAACTGCTAAGCTAATATCCTGAGCATTTTTTTTTTCTTTTTTACGTTCATGTTGACTTCCTTCCAGCGTTTTCATAATGGATATTTTGAGTCGATATAGTTATGATGATGAGGATGGCGATGATGATGATGATGATATTAATGTTAATGATAATAAGGATAATGGTAATAATGATAATAATAAAGCTAATAATAATAATGATAATCATAAAGGTAATAACAATAATGACAATAATGATAATAATAATAATAATAATAATAATAATTGATTGATGACTACAGGAATAACGAACATGATGATAATGATAGTAATACTAAAGAAGAAAAACAAGAAAAAGAAAAAGAAAAGAGGAGCCCCCCCCGCCCCCCCGTCAAAACGAGAGAAAAGATGCAAAGCAATCCGCCGTTCTTCGAGGGGGGTCTGCTCAGCATCACCCGGGAGATGATCGCATGGCCTCGAAAGCTGTGTTAGGAGGAAAGGATGACCTCATTTTTTTTACTCTTTTTCTCTGTCTGTCTGTTTGTTTGTCTGTCTGTTTGTTCGACTGTCTGTCTCTGTCTTTGTCTCTCTCTCTCTGTCTTTCTCTCTCTCTCTCTCTCTCTCTCTCTCTCTCTCTCTCTCTCTCTCTCTCTCTCTCTCTCTCTCTCTATCTATCTATCTATCTATCTATCTATCTATCTTTTTCTTTCTTACTCTCTCTTTCTCTCCATATATTTATCTATCTATCCCTCTATCTATCTATCCAACTATCTATCTCTCTCTCTCATTCTCATTTGCAACATTTCAAATCGAAAAATCGAGAATCCTTTGCAATTCCTCTCCCGCCCAACCCACGATTCTGAACTGAAGGATGAGGGTGAGGGTAAAGGGAGAGACTAAGGATGAGGGTGGGAGGGGACGCTGAAGGTGAGGGGTGAGGAGAGGGGAAGGGGGGAGGGGGAAACAAGGTCACAAAATCTAGGAGAGTGAGGGGAAGACGGGGTCACTCTGGGTGATGGTTGCGATTGCTGGTCAATAGGGAGAGAGTGTGAGGGGAAAAAGAGACCTATTGAGGGTTGAAAGGTTAATCTGCAAAGAGTAGGGATGAGGGGAATAAAAGATGGATGGAGGGAGGGACGGGGGAGAGGAGGGGAAGATTGGGTGAGAGTGTTGGAAAGGTCAACTCGGGTCCAAAAGAGGGAGAAATACATTGAGAGTGTTTTGGAAAGGGCCTGAGATTCGGTGTAGTTGGGCGGAAAAAGGCAGAAGGGGGGATAAAAAGGGGAAGTGAGAAATAGAAAAATAGAGGAGAGAGAGAAAGAGAGAGAGATGAATCGTTAGATAGATAAATAGATAATTAGAATAAACAAATCGATAGATAGGATAGATAAATATATCCACAGACAGACATATAGATAGACAGATAGACAGACAGATAGATAGATAGATAGACAGATAGATAGATAGATAGATAGATAGATAGATAGAGAGAGAGAGAGAGAGAGAGAGAGAGAGAGAGAGAGAGAGAGAGAGAGAGAGAGAGAGAGAGAGAGAGATGGAATAAAACAAATGCAGATACAAAGACAGACAGACAGATAAACAGTTACAGAGAAATACAAACAGAGACAGACATACATACAGGCAAACAGAGATCGTGACAGACAGAAAGAAATGTAATACAAATTTAAAAACAGATACGTCACAAAGGGAATTCAGACCCCACTATACACGAAAGCGTAAAAAAGGGAAAAAGCAACCATATTGTGACAAACGTAAAATTTGTCCAGGCATATAGAGAAGAGGGGGAAGGATGGAAGTGAAGAAAGGTCAATCACAGTGACAGCTAGGGACTGCAAGGTCACGTTAGCTGGACGAGGCCAAAGGGAAGAGAGAAAAAAAAGAAGAAAAAAAGGCGGTAGAGAGAGAGAGAGGGGGGGGGGGGGGGGGGGGAGAGAGAGAAAGAAAGAAAGAAAAAGAGAAAAGATAGAGAGAGAGAGTGAGAGACAAAGACAGAGAGAGAGAGAGAGAGAGAGAGAGAGAGAGAGAGAGAGAGAGAGAGAGAGAGAGAGAGAGAGAGAGAGAGATAGATAGATAGATAGATAGATAGATAGATAGAGAGAGAGAGTGAGTGAAGGAGTGAGAGAGAGATAGATAGATAGATAGAGAGAGAGAGAGAGAGAGAGAGAGAGAGAGAGAGAGAGAGAGAGAGAGAAGATAACTGGATACATATAGAGAATAAGGGAGAGAGAAATATGTGCTTTTGTATTTAATGGTTTTGTGTCGGGTATGTGTGCGGTTCATGCTTATATTTGTATATGAATATATACTCACATATGCAAAACTGAATGCTCTACTATACATATTTAACTGTGCGGAAATATGTTATAATAGAATAACAGTTTTCCCTTTGATTACTGCCATTTATAACAGTTGCATTAAATCCATTCTGGGAGTGAAAACAGTAAATTATTTACGCCGAAATTGGGTGAAAGGGAAGCATATATATGGTTATTTTTCGATATCTGTTTGACGTGATTTAGTTCCATGAAATGAATGCTCTTAACTTGATTTGTTCATGCTAATGAATAAATGAATTGATAGTTTTGCTAGTTGTGTAGACAGACAGATAGGTAGGCAGGTTGATAGACAGATAGGTAGATAGATAGATAGATAGATGGATATAGACATATAGATAGATGAAGAAGTAAATAGACAGAGAGATGGAGAGATATATAGATAGATGGATATAGAGAGATAGATAGATGGAAAGAAAATAGATAGTTATCTGGATAGATAAATAGATAGATGGATAGGTAAAAAGCCAGATAGACAGATAAACTGATAGATAGATAGATAGACAGACAAATATATAGATACATAGAGGCAGATAGATCAAGTGACTGATAAATAGACAGACAAATGGATAGATAAATAGACAAACAGATAAAAAAGAGATAAATAGATACTTCAATAGAATAAAATACAGTTTCAGGAGTGATATAAAGGTGGTACTGTATATAAATTGTGTCGATGTGTGCATGAGTTTGTGTGTGT
>NC_091581.1:18121586-18126586 GCF_042767895.1 Penaeus vannamei
ATGATAAATGCGAACAAATTTCTTCCCATATTACCAATATTATTATCGTTACTGATATGGTTTTATTATTATCATCATTTGTTGTTGATGTTGTTATCTTTATTATCACCATTACTATTTTTGTTATTATTATCATTGTTATTGTTATTGTTATTATCATGATTATTGTTATTATTATGATTATTCTTATTATTTTTTTAATTATTATTATTATCATTTCTATCATTATTATTGTTATTTATATTATCATTATTATCATTATTATCACTATTATTATTATCATTATTATTATTATTATTATTATTATTATTATTATCGTGATAATCATTATCATTATTATTTTCTATCATCATTATTATCCTTATCATTTCTATTATCATTATCATTCTTATCATTTTTATCATTATTATCATCATAATTACCATGATCATTATTGCTATTATTATTATCATTGTTATTATTATTTTCATTATTATTATTATCATTATCATTGTTTTCTAGACATTTTTATTTCTATTATTATTATTATTATTATTATTATTATTATTTCATTATTATTGCTTTTATCATCATTACTATTATTATCACTATTATCATAATCATTATGATTATAATCATCATCATCATGTTCATAATGCTGTTAGAGATAAGGATAACAATTATCATAATTTAACACAAAGGCAAAATAATGATAATGATAATAATAATTACGAATTTCTTATTCTCTGTCTTAAACCTCCATTCTTACTGACTAAATCGTCATACTTTGCGAGGAACTTTTGTCCGCATTATAAGCCATTACCTCTGCAAGAACCTCTTTTTTTTCTTTTTTTTCTGAGAAAGTCGAAGTAGAGCTCACTTTTTTGGGCGGGGGGGGGGTGAGGAGGGGGCGGGGTTCTTTTATCAAAATGCAGGAGTTGCATTCGTTAGAAATTTTCTTCTGGTGATGGCCAAAGTTTGGTTGGAAGCTTTTTTTTCGCTAACCCTCAGACTGGTACTGCATTTTAAGGGGAATTACTTTTGGGTATAGGGAAGGGGAAAAAGACCGTAGTTCGCCCGCACTCTACCTCTCTTTTTCCTCCTCCTTTTTTTTTCCTTTCTTTCCTTCTCTTCCTCTCCCTCTCCTACTCCCTCTATCCTTCCCTCCTCCACTTCCTTTCCTTCCCTCTCCCTCTCCCTCCTTCACTCCCTCTCCCTCTCCCTCTCTTTCTCCTTCCTTACCTTCCTCTCCCTCTTCCTCCTTCCATCCCTCTGCCTCTCCCTCCTTCCCTCACTCTCCCTCTCCCTCCTTCCCTCCCTTTCTCTCCCTCCGTCCCTCTACCCTCTCCCTCCTTCCCTCCCTCTTTCCCTCTCTCTGTCCCTCCCTCCTTCCCTCTACCCCCTTCTCTCCCTTCCTCCTTCCCTCCCTCACCCTCTTCTTCTCCTTCCTTCTCCCTGTCCCTCCTTCCTTCCCTCTCCCTCTCCCTTCCAACCCCTCTCTCTCTCCCTCTTTCCCTCTCTCTGTCCCTCCCTCCTTCTCTCCCTTCCTCCTTCCTCTCTCTCTCCCTCCTTCCCTCCCTCACCCTCTTACTCCTTCCTTCCCTCTCCCTCTTCCCTCCTTCCCTCCCTCTTCCTCCCTCCCTTCCTCTCCCTCTCTCTCCTCCCCCCCTGTCCCTCTCCCTCTTTCCCTCTCTCTGTCCCTCCCTCCTTCCATCTACCCCTTTCTCTCCCTTCCTCCTTCCCTCTCTCTCTACCTCCTTCCCTCATCTCCCTCTCCCTCTTTCCCTCTCTCTGTCCCTCCCTCCTTCCCTCTACCTCCTTCTCTCCCTTCCTCCTTCCCTCCTTCCTCTCCATCCGTCTCCCTCTCCCTTCCTCCTTCCCTCCCTCTCTCCCTTCTTCCCTCCTCCTCCCTCTTCCTCCTTCTCTCCCTCTCCCTCCTTCCTCCCCTGTCCCTCTCCCTCTTTTCCCTCTTTCTGTCCCTCCTCCTTCCCTCTCTCTCCCTCTCTCTCTTTCCCTCCCTCTCCCTCTCCCTTCCTCCTCCCCTCTCTCCCTCTCCCTCTCCATCCCTCTCCCTCTCCCTTCCTCCTTCCCTCTCTCTCTCCCTCTCCCTCCCCATCCCTCTCCCTCCCTCTCCTTAAAATGAAGATCTGGACTTAATTTCAGAGCGCAATTATTTAGGGCAAAACTCTTCATCGAGCTAATTGTCCACTTTGCTTGACTTTTGTTGAGGTCGCTTAAGAGTGGAGGGTCGTTATAGGGAGAGGGATATTATAGGGAGATGCGAGAACCGTGTAATCTCTTCTTTTATCTCTTCATTGTTCTTATCACTTTGTGTGGTTTAATTACTAATTTCCACTATTTTTTTCGTTATCCTTGCTCGTATGGTTATTATTACTTCGTTCCTAATTCCTTTATTTTTTTCATTATTTCTCTGTTATTATCATTATTTTCTCTATCATTACAACTATTCATTTTTCTTCATAGAATATTAATAAGTTATGGTTAGTTATTATTCATGTATTTTTGCCGAAAATATGTCCGAAACTGATCAAATACATCTCCTGTATTGTGAAGATATTCATTTTCATTCATACCTTTCTACACAAGTTATTATCACTTATTCATTTTTTTTCTTTGTGGAATATCATTAAGTTATCAATATCACTTCATTTGCATTCTTCATCACCGTTATATCATGGATAACATTTCATAATCTTTCTCCATCTTAACATCAAGATCTACTATATAGAGTACTGAAATAGAGAAGATCAAAATAATAATATTAAGAACAGTGATGATAATGATGATAATGGTAATAATATATATATATATATATATATATATATATATATATATATATATATATATATATATATATATATATATATATATATATATATATATTTATATACATATATATATATATATATATTCACACACACACACACACACAAACACACACACACACACACACACACACACACACACACACACACACACACACACACACATACACACACATACACACACATGTATATATATATATATATATATATATATATATATATATATATATATATATATATATATATATATATATATATATATATATAAATATATATATATATATATATATATATATATATATATATATATATATACATATATATATATATATATATATATATATATATATATATACATATATATACATACATACATACATATATATATATATATATATATATATATATATATATATATATATATATGTATATGCATATATTTATATATATATATACATATATATACATATATATATATATATATATATATATATATATATATATATATATATATATATATATATATATATATATATATATATATATATATATATATATATATATATACATATATATATATATATATATATATATATATATATATATATGTATATATATATATATATATATATATATATATATATATATATATATATATATATATATATATATATATATATATATATATATATATATATATATATATATATATATATATATATATATATATATATATATATATATATATATATATATATATATATATATATATATATATATATATATATATATATATATATATATATATATATATATATATATATATGTATATATATATATATATATATATATAGATAGATAGATGCATATATATATATATATACATATATATATATATATATATATATATATATATATATATATATATATATATATATATGTATGTATACATTGTGTGTGTGTGTGTATATGTGTATGTGTGTATTGTGTAATATGTATATTAATATATATGTATACACGTGTGTGTGTGTGTGTGTGTGTGTGTGTGTGTGTGTGTGTGTGTGTGTGTGTGTGTGTGTGTGTGTGTGTGTGTGTGTGTGTGTGTGTGTGTGTGTGTGTATGTGTACGCGCGATTATGTTCATACACACACATTTAATGATAAGATAAGCATACAAAAAAAGCAAAAACAATAATGAAACAAAAAGATGAATGAAAAACACACACACGCACACGAACACGTGCATCCAGAGCGCCCTAATCCTTTCGTCACAGCTCGGGATCCAATCCCCCCCCCCACTCCCCCTCCTGACTGCACTGATTCACTTTCCTTTTCATCCTTTACTCTTCCTCTTCCTTCCTTCCCTCCGTCTTCTTTTCGCTGCCTCGTCATTCGTTTTGTAGTAGATAATTGTTTTCTTTTTTTTGTCCTCATTTATACCTTTTTCTTATGTTCTTGATTTTTTTTTTCATCTACTTCTTTTTCCTTCTTTTGCTTATTCTTTTTCTTCTGCCTGATTTTTTTTCGTTCTTCTTCCTATTCTTCTTGTCCTCCTTTTTGCCCTTTCATATTCATGTTTTCTCTCCCCTTTATAATTAATTTTATTCGCCATTACGTCATCGTTCTGTCAATTATTTCTTTCTCTTTCTTCTTCTTCTTCTTCATTTTTTCTTCTTGTTTTCCTCCTTTTCTTCCTCTTCTTCTTCTCCTTCTCCTCCATCTCCTCCTACTCCTCCTTCTTCTTCTTTTTCATCATTTTTATCCTTTTCTTCATCTCCTTCTTCTTCTTCCTCTTCTTCTTTTTCTTCTTCTCCTTCTTTTTCTCCTTCTCCTTATTTCTTCTTCTTTTTTCTTCTTCTCTCTCTTCTTCTTTTTCTTCATCTTCTCATTCTTCTTCTCCTTATTCCTTCAGTTTTTCTTCTTCTTCTTTTTCTTCTTCCTTTTCTTAATCACCAACATCTTATCCTTCCACTAGTGTTGGATTATCTGATGTATTTTTCACAGACTATTTTTCACATGATTTTCTTATCCACGGCTTGTTAGCGGAATCAGCAGTGACCTGTAAATCTAAGAGTCTTCAGTGTTTATATTATCTTTCGTTATCTTGTAGATCTATTTTTAATTAATTTTATACTGATTTGTTTATTCGTCAGCTTTATTTTCCTGTGTTCTCTAC
>NC_091581.1:18189086-18191586 GCF_042767895.1 Penaeus vannamei
GACTCCCGATGCACCGTATCGAACGCCTTCTTGAGGTCGATGTAGGCTGCAAGCAGCCCACGCCCGAACTCACGACGGCGCTCTACAATGACTCGAAGCGCGAGGATACGGTCTATTGTGGACTTACCAGGAGTGAATCCGGATTGCTCCAGTCTCTGGTGCCTCAGTAGATGGTCTCTGATACGTCTCAGAAGGATGTGGGCGAGAACCTTGCCTGGTACACTGAGCAGTGTGATGCCTCGGTGATTGCTGCAGTCCCAACGGTCCCCCTTCCCCTTCCAGAGAGGGATGACCACACCCCTCAACAGGTCAGGAGGAACGGAACCGGACTGCCAGATGGCAGCCAGGACAGCATGTAACCCCCGTGCCATAGGTTCACCACCAGCCTTTAACAGTTCAGCTGGTATGCCGCAGATACCAGCTGCTTTACCACTCTTCAGCTTGGAAATCGCCCCCCTAACTTCAGTTAGGGAGGGAGGGTCCTCACTGATAGGTGGATCCGGCAGCGGGATCTCGACACTACCCGCATCCAAGTTAACTGTTGGTGGGTCAACCTGGTACAGCTGCTCAAAATACTCAGCCCAACGTCCCCGCACCGCAACAGGATCTGAAACGATCTGACCACTTACTGAGCGAACTGCTGTCACCTGTGAAGAGGGCTTGGAGTTCAGCTTTCTCAGGGCTTGGTATGCAGGACGAAGGTCATTTACTAAGAAATGGCCTTCTACCTCCTCTGCAAGACTCCTAATAAACTGTTCCTTGTCCCTTCTTAACAGGGACCGAGTTCTGCGCACATGAGAACGGTGCAATTCCCGATCCCCTGTCAGACGAGCCGCACGACATGCATCTGTGGCTTCCAGTGTCTCCCGCGAGATGGAATTCTGTACTGCTCTCGGGCGTACACCAATCGTATCTTGAGCTGCATCAAGCGTTTCACGCTTAAAGGTATCCCACAGAAGAACAGGGTCTGTCAGACTGCCAAGCACTGCGAAACGATCAGAGATTGCCTCAGCAAACCTGCGGGCACACTCCCCCTCCCTCAGCCTGTCCAAATGAAACACCCTAGGGTGATCATTTGACCGCTGGGGGGTTTTGAAGTGGACCCGGAGGGTAGCCACAACCAATCTATGGTCAGTACCACAGAACTCAGCACTCCTGTACACCCTGCAATTCTGAAGGATCCTCCAACGAGTGCTAACAAGTATGTGGTCGATCTCCTTGGCTGCGTTACCCGCATCACTGTACCATGTCCAGCGATGTGGGTCTGGGCGCTGGTACCAGGAGCCAGAAATCCTCAATTTCTGGGACCTAGCAAAGTCCCGGAAAAGGAGGCTATTCTCGCTACCGGCATCAGCTCCTGAACCATGGGGACCGACAGACATCTCATAGCCAGCTCGATCACAGCCAGATACCGCATTGAAGTCGCCCAGAACAATGCGAATATCTCGTCGAGGACATCTGTCTGCCACAGATGTAAGTTTGGCGTAGAACATCTCTTTCACGTCAAGTTTACAAACATCGGTAGGAGCGTACACAGCAATAAGAGACATGAAGCCAAAAGAAAGCTTCAATCTCAATACCATTATACGCTCATCAACAGGAGTAACCTCTACTACCGAGGGCTGGAGTCTGCTGGAGACGGCAATGGCTACTCCCTGGAGATGGTGGCCATCGCTGCGGCCCGACCAGTAATAGGTGTAGCCACCTACACAGGTCATGCCGCTGCCAGGCCTCCTCACCTCCGAGAGAGCAGCCACCTCAACTCTCAGCCTCCCCAGTTCCCTCGACAGTAGAGGCAACCGATCATCCTGACGCAAAGAACGGACGTTCCAAGCCCCCACCCTAACTTCCCGCCTGAGGTTCAGCCTCTGGCAGTCGCTCCGGGTGGATGCCACCTCTGCCACCCCCACCGACGCTGCCCCATATAAAAGGGGGTGGCGGGCTGTGTGCCCCATCATCCACCTGTGGGGTTCCCGAGGGCTTTCCCCCACAAGCTTCACTCTGGGCTGGCGGCCACCAGAGCGCAGGCGAGACGGGTAGTTCCCGTTCCCAGCCTGCGCTCCAGCAGTCGCCCTCCCAGCAGGGCCCACAGTCCGCCTCACTAGCTGGGTGGGAGGGGCTTTTCCCCTCCTCCCAGCCTCTCCATTTATAAATTGCACTGCCGATTGGTTTATATCTGGGGGGAGGAGGACTGGCAAGGCCCACCTCCCCCGAGCCTCCCATTAACCCCAGGGGGCTAGGGGGCAGGAGTTGGTACAGGGCCAGGGCGTGTCCACACGCCGGTGGGCCATGGCCCTGAACCTCTGGGGCCTCCTGCTGCTCCGAGATCCCCCTCAGTTTAGCCTGGAACCGCAAGGTACCCAGTTTCCATGGGCGGCCACGAGGAGGCACTGCAGGGAGTCTCGATGATGGAGAGGCTATGCACTGGCAGGGGGAGGCTTATGCAGAGCTGCTCCCTTTTTCGCACGAGGCTAGCCAGCGGTGGCAGCTGTAAGCGAGA
>NC_091581.1:18219086-18226586 GCF_042767895.1 Penaeus vannamei
GCTTACCCTTCCTTTCCACTATTTCCTGCAAGATTTCACTTCATTCAACTTCCTGTCCGGTCCTGATGAGCTTTCCTCCCTTCCTGGGCTTTTGTGACGCAGGGAGAAGAGCTTTCCTCACAGTCCTCAGCTCTGTTTAGAATCCTCGTTCGTCTGTCGTAGGAATGACCCAAACATTCCATTTAGGCAAGTTGGGCCGATCTTTATTCCGTATTGTGGGAGAAATTTGTACTAGAATTGTTATTGTCTCTTCTATAAATACTGCTAGTTTTGTCTGACATACCTTTGTTCCACCATTCCGTTAACTGTGTCGAAAACTGACATGGGTTGTATCATGAATACTGCGAATTACTAATACTTGTTTTATTGAATCCCAGACGGTGTGAATGATACACAGTTGACCAAAAAGTGCAACAAAACTACAGTTAAAAGCATCAACTAAAGTGTTGATGACAGTTAAATAATATTATTGATTTGCCAAATTTGATTACGTAATTTAGTATAGCTGGTATATAAAGACTACCTAGAAACATGTGACGTTTTCTCATAGCAAAAAGAAATTGAATGTTGAGTAAATAATTACTGTATTGATACATTTAAAACTGTTTTAAGGTCAGATCCTGAATGTTTTTTTATGGCGGTTGTGTTTTAAGGTCAGGTCATGTAAATTCTGTAGAGGAGGTTGTAATTTAAGGTCATATGTTATATGCCTTAGAGGTATTTTAAGGCCAGATCATGTCAGCTCTGAAGGAAGTTGTGTTTTAAGGTCATGTCTCGTATGCCGTAGAGAAATTTGTGTATACTATAATAAAGCAATGATTTTCACTAAACTTTCCAAGAGATCCAATTCCGTAGGTCCTATAAAAAAAACGTACCATATACGAAAATACCACTGTGATAAAGTGTCACATCATTCTGTCTGTTGCATTTTATTCTCTGAAATTCCAAATACGCGATGGATTTTTTTTCTTTTTTTGTGGGTGATAATAATGAAATATCAAACATACTGATATAGATACTGAAAAACACTATTGTTCAAGATATCGATGTAAATAATACCTGTAGGTCGTAAGCTTTCATTTTGAGGGTCTAAATGTGTTGTCTGAATAGAAGAATCATTATTGCAGCACGTGGCAACCTGGGGTCGGATTCAATAACATACGATCGTAACGCATTTACCAGCGGTCATTTACTTTTGCATTTACCAGTCATGGCAAAGTGGTATTCACGAAGAAATGGTAATTTGTATATGCTGAGTTACAATCGTAAATCGACTCATCCTAATGGTAGCCAACAGAGGGCTCTAGTAAAGCAATTCCACCGATCAGCGAGCGCTATACATAATCTTTTAGGTTCTTTCGGCCAATCACGTAACATGTAAACAAAACTACATACAGCGTGATATTTTATTTCAAATCTTCACAGCTAAAACACCATTTAAGCACGTCGAAAAAAAATGAATATATTTACTTGATCATATCCATCATGTGGGATATATATTTACTGTATAGATATGAACCAATGCAAACACTTTTATTAATATGTTATTAATAAATATTATTATTAATACATCATAATTAATATTAGTCCAAACAGTTTATTTATTTATTTATTTTTCATCATTGTTAAACAAAGAAGCGGATCCAAATTTTTAGTAATCGCTATCTGTCAAAGGAAATATTTCAAGCTTATTCTTGCCGATGCACTTAAGTGTTTATTATCAAAATGCCGACAGACACAGAAATTCCTTTACTCGTTTAGCGTTGTTATTGCCAGTTTATATATCAGCAAGGTAGTTTTCTTAAATCATTTGTAATAATTATGCCAGAGAAGAATTCTTTAAGAGTTCACTTATCAATCGATTCCATGCATTCTAGTATAATACAGGCCTATAATTTTACGAGAATTTGTTTGGATTTCATTCTTGCTAATTTCATGTGAAATTTAGATTTCTTTTATGTCCGTATTGAGATATGTGTTTGCCATCATATTAGTTACATCAGATGAAAACAAACCTAAAACTTTGATTAGATATTGATTTTTTTAATGAGATAACACGTGATGACATCGTCTTCCCAGAAGTTACCAGTGCTCCGACCACTGGTAAAATTGACCATGGTAACTCGATGGCAAGTTGTTAGTGAAACCCACCGCGGTCTGGTTACCATGGTAACTAAAGTTACCAGTGATTTTACCATAGTAAGTGCGTTAGTGAATCCGGGCCCTGGCTGGTTTCGGGAGTGTTTCTGTTGCATCAAAAGCACGACTGCAAAGCGCTTTCTCGAGCAACATGAGGAAACTAATATTTTCTAATATATTGAGTATTCTGGAAGCTGAAAATTGTTAAAAGAGACAATTCTGAGTTATCTTAGTAGGTCAGAGAACATATATTACCTAACTGGGACTATTTTTCAGCCTTCATATGGTTATTTTGGTGCATTTTTTTACCAATCAATTATTATTAATTTATTTATTCACTTATCTGTTTATTATTATTGTTTTTTATTGATAAGGCAGAGTTCATATTTCACTAAGGGGTGTAAATCAAAATGACCAATAACAATTAACCAATCAACTTAATAATCCCTCTGGTGACTTCGGTAGCTATGCCCTTGCTGTCACCGAAGTCCCAGTCATCAGAAATAAAGGCGTCAAGGCTCGGATACTGAAGTCCTCAGAATCAGCCTCCTTATGATCACTAAAGTTTGCTTCGTATAATAAGAAATTCTTGATGAGTTTGGAATGAGACGTTAATTTTCTTTTGATGTGGCTACGATTTTTTTTTTTTTTTTTTTTTTTTTTTTGTCTTTTGTCTTTGTGTGCACGTCACTGTGGTTTTGAATTTGTGTTATTAGTATAATATTGGCCTCGGTCCATGCATCTCATTTTGAAGTGACGTTCGTGGTAGCACGAGGTAAATTTTATGAAAATCGAATCTGTGTGTGTGTGGGGGGGGGGGGGTAATTGGTGTGTGTGTCTGTGTTGTGTGTTTGTGTACGTGCGTTTCTGTTCATGATAAGAGTACATGGGCCCTTGCTCGGCTTGGATATAACGAGGAAGATGCGGAATGTTAATCCCCTAAACACCCTTCCAGCTATCTTCCACTCATACTTAATCAAAATTATCCTCGTCGTGTTTGAAGAGCGATTCCAGTCTGTTATCCATGGATCGAGGAAGCGGTTACTTCATAATGCTTCTGTCGTTATAATACTTCTATTGTATAATACTTTTATCTTAATATCTAATAATTATTCAATTATTCTATTCTATCCTTATCCTATAGTCATTCTATAATAATTCTATTTTTATTCTATTGCTATTCTATCATTATTCTATTGCCCTTCTATTACTATTATAGCATTATTCTAATGTCTTTCTATTATTATTCTATTGTCATTCTATTGTTATTCTATCATTATTCTATGATCATTCTATCATTATTCTATTGTCATTTTATTACTATTTTTGTCATTCTATTATCATTCTATCATTAATCTAATTTCATTCTATGATTATTCTATTGTCATTCTACTATTATTCTATCAATCATTATTTTATTGCCATTCTATTACTATTCTATTGTCTCTCTATAACTGTTCCTTCATTATTCCATACTACTTAATGCTTCCAGGAGGCCGACACTTCACAGTGCATCAGCTGTTCCTCATCCGGTTTGCCCCGTTTAGTGACCAGGCAAGCAACTGCAGATTGAACTCCTCGGTTCTGCCTGTGCATTCCTCGAGGCATGAGTCACAGTAGCATTAATGGACCACTAAACTTCGAAGTCTGCAGTTGCTTGTTACCCCTTAGCAATAACTATTCTGTTTAGTGAGGTTGAACTATTGAAGGTCAAAGGAGCATTAGTGCCGACGAATATACCTATGTTAAATTAGTTACAAGAAGCTTAATAATCAGTCTTATAGTTTTATGCTCACGTTGTTACATCGCAAAGGCAATTTATTATATTTTTCCAACGTTAGGTCAATGTCAACCGATTGTCATGGTGCTGATATCTCTGCAATGTTGCATGTTGCTCTCCGTGGTATATGAAGGATGCGGTGTTGAACAAGTGATGCATAGAATAATGAAAAGAAGAGAAGAAAACGCAGGGATATGCGTGTCCGTGATTTTTTCCATGTTCTTACCCTTTTTCAATCTGCTTGATTAGTAGTAGTAGTAGTATTAGTGGTAACAGTAGTAGTTGTAGTAGTAGTAGTAATAGTAGTAGTTATAGTAGTAGTAGTGGTAGGAGTAATAATAGTAGTTGTAGTAGTCATAGTAGTAGTAATAGTATTAGTGGTAGTAGTAGTAGTACTAATAGTAGTATTAATAATAGTAGTAGTAGTAATAGTAGTAGTAGTAGTAATGATAGTAGTAGTAGCAATAATAGTAGTAGTAATAATAGAAGTAGTAGCAGTAGTAGTAATAATAATAGTAGTAGTAGAGTCATAGTAGTAGTAGTAGTAGTAGTAATAATAGTAGTAGTAGTAGGTGTTGCAATAGTAGTCGCAGTAGTAGTAGTAGTAATAATAATAATAGCAGTAGTAGTAAAAGTAGTGGTACTAGTATTAACAGTAATGGTAGTAGTATTGGAAGTGATAGTAATTATTATTACTATCACTGCAATAACAATAGTAGTAGTAGTGGTGGTGGTGCTGGGAGTATAATTGTATTTTTTTTAATTTTATTAAAATATTATCATTGTCATCATTATTATTATCGTTATTTACTTTCCCGCTTCGCTGCTTCTTGCCTTTGAGATATATGCCTGTTGCTGCACCTTTCGAGTGATTATTAATTCCCTACTCAGGCATAGTTACTAGTCTGAAAAAATAGAGAACAAAACTCACTGGAAATAGAATTAATTTCTCCAATAACGAGACAGTTTCATTTAGAAGCTTATCAGATTAAATGGCACTGATATTTTGAAGCGGAAAAGTCCATATTGTCTTTTTTAATCTTCACAGCATACAATTTCTATTATTATTTCAATACGCAAGATGTAGTATTTCAAGGAAAGTTAATAATTCGGTGCACGTGTCAAGTATCTTTGAAAATGAAATAAAAGTAATAATGATAGAGATAAACAAAGAAAAAAATATAAAGTATTACCACCGACTTCGAAATTATGTCCAAACGCCCACCCAGCAGTCTTGAAAATGAAAGAAAAATAAATCAATAAAGCTTACACTTGTGCGTGCGTGCGTGCGTGTGTGTGTGTGTGTGTGTGTGTGTGTGTGTGTGTGTGTGTGTGTGTGTGTGTGTGTGTGTGTGTGTGTGTGTGTGTGTGCGCGCGTGTGCGCGTGTGCGCTTGCGTGTGTGTGTGCGTGCGTGTGTGTGTGACCGAAATTCCACCCCAAAGAGCCTCCTTCGTCGAATGGCAATAAATCTGAAACACGAAACACAATTTCTCAATATTAGGAGTGAAATGTATGCCGTGAATTACCAAGAGCTGCTGGGAATGCTGTGTGTCTTGTCATTTGCTAATTACTCTTTGGAGGAAGATATTGCTGAAGCGTTTAAATTACCGCTTGGCTTTCTCTCCCATGCAGAATGCGCGAGACGGAGAGAGAAGCGATTTTAATGAAGGTAATGGTAAAGGAATGAAGGAAATATTTATGTGATTGGAATATTCATAACTGATGGGAATGATGAAATTGCTTTTGATGTGACAAGAAAAACAATACAAGTAGGGGAGGATTGATAATGATAAGACAAGGATGAAATTATGATAATGGTAAGGAAAGGTCGAAAGGATTTATGTGATTGGAATATCTAAAATTGATGGGAATTATAACATTGCATATGATGTGACAAGAAAAAAAAAAACAATAATGCAGGTTGGGGAAAATTTATGATGATAAGGAAATTATAAAATTATTCATGAATGAGAATAGATGCAAAATTTGGCACGTAAAAGAAGTGATAATATTCAGATATGGAAGATAATGATGAGATACAGATTTTTTTTAAATATGGGATTAGAATATGAAAAATTAATGGAAATGATTAAAATTGCATTAGCTATGATACAAAAAGCGAATATACGTTAGGGAAAATGATAATAATTAAGAAACGACGAAAAAAAAGAAAATATGTTACTGAAATTTCATGCAAAAATGCGCACAACTTAGAAAATATGATCATATGGAAATGAAAATGTTCACGAAAAATAGGATATGAAGAAAATGCCATAATTGAGTAACATAGAAGATACGAAACACGTACAGAAAGAAGAATAAGGGTACCATTAAATATAGCAGATGTGAAGGAATAGGCCATTAAAAAAGGAAAATGACGAAGATAGAGAACGGGTGTGTGGAGAGTAATGAAGTTAACGAAGATGAATGGAGAGACTAGATGAAGAAGACAAAGGAAACAAGCAGAGAAGGAGAAAGTTTGAGACGCCAGAATAAACAGTAGAATGGATAAATTACATGTAGTGGATAACGCAGATAGATAAAGATGAGTTAGTGTGTGGAAGGAATTACGCATTTGCACACATACCTGTACCTATACATTGTGCATTTATTTATTTATTTATCCATGTTCATATATCATCGTCTATAAACATATATAATTATCCCACTCCGCATCATTCTAATTACGAATCAGTGCAACGCCCAGCATCTTCATCGTCATCATCACTGGTATCATCATTATCAATGACATTGCTATTATCGACATTATCACTGCCATCAATATTATCATTACTATCATCATCATCATCGTGACAGTGATCATTACTATCATCATTTTAATGGATATCATTATCATAAATATTATTACTGTCCTCTTTACCAGTAGCAATAACAGCATTAGTATTTTCATTATTATTATAACTTTCATTTTTATTGTTCAGTATTATTTATATCTTTACTGTTTTGCTGTTATTGTTACATCTTCATTATCAAAATCAACATCATCACTATCACCATCAGCATCTTTACTACCATCAAGATCATGACCATCATCGTCACCATCACCATCATTATCATCATTATCGCCAACACCAATATCACCATCGTCATGATCATCATCCCCACTATCCTCACCACCATCACCATCACTTCACCATCACCATCATCACTAGAAGACACGTAAAATAGAACTTCCCTTGAAACACAAATGGACGAACATTCAACCCTTAACAAAACTTGTATGAAAAAACTTTTTATTCTGTTTGTGCGAAGTGTAATTAGGACTACCAGGGTTAGATCACCTTAGGTCATCATTGCCCTCACTGACTGTACGTAATTGTTGATGTAACTGTCAGTGGAAATTTTACACCGTGCAGTATGAAGAAATTACTGACTGGCAACTCACCCAGAGCTCTGGAGTATTATGATTCGCTAAATCTGTTTTGCAAAAAAAAAAAAAAGAAAAATAATGAAAATGTGGGACCGAAGGCAGAAAAGTGAGCTGACTAGATTTAGAAAAAAATAATAATAAATTTGTCGAATCGGAATGTTTCAGAATACGGCGTGAGTTGCCAGATGG
>NC_091581.1:18249086-18251586 GCF_042767895.1 Penaeus vannamei
GCAAATAGATGTTTCTCTGTGTGTGGGAAGGGTGTGGAGAAAAAAAGACTTTTGGGGAGGGCTTTTGTCTTTGTCTTTGGTAAATAATGAGTTAAAACAGGTAGGGCGTATCCTCCTCCTCTCTCTCTCTTTCTATTTTTTCTTTTTTCTTTCTTTCTCTCTCTCTCTCTCTCTCTCTCTCTCTCTCTCTCTCTCTCTCTCTCTCTCTCTCTCTCTCTCTCTCTCTCTCTCTCTCTTCTCCTCTCTCTCTCTCTCACACTCTCTCTCTCTCTCTCCTCTCTCTCTCTCTCTCTCTCTCTCTCTCTCTCTCTCATTCTCTCTCTCTCTCTCTCTCTCTCTCTCTCTCTCTCTCTCTCTCTCTCTCTCTCTCTCTCTCTCTCTCTCTCTCTCTCTCTCTCTCTCTCTCTCTTTCTCTTTTTCTTTCTTTATTTTTCTTTCCTTTTTCGTTTTCTTTCTCTCTCTCTCTCTCTCTCTCTCTCTCTCTCTCTCTCTCTCTCTCTCTCTCTCTCTCTCTCTATCTCCCCCTCTCTCTCTCTTTCTATCCCCTCCTCTCTCTCTCTCTCTCTCTCTCTCTCTCTCTCTCTCTCTCTCTCTCTCTCTCTCTCTCTCTCTCTCTCTCTCTCTCTCTCTCACTCACTCACTCACTCACTCACTCACTCACTCACTCACTCACTTACTTACTCACTCACTCTCTCTCTCTCTCTTTCACTCACTTGCATGTAAGATTTGTTTGTTTGTTTGTTTGTTTTTTGCCTTTTTTGTAAATAATGACTTTAAACATTTAGGGCGAATTTCCCGTGCTTTCTCCCACAACGAGATTACACAGCGACTTGATGAAAACCGGAATGGTTGGTGCGGAAGAGTGGTTTTACAGGGCCTTTAATGCACGGCGAGCAGCAGCAACTGACACAGGAGGGTGTCGTCGTTATTGCAAACTCCCCCCAACCCATTCTTCATTCACGCCCCCAGAGATATAGCGGCTCCTGCGATAGATTTAAGCTGTCTGTACTTACTCGGTCGCTGAATTGTGTTAGATGTCTGTTGTTGGGAGTTCCTCTCGGAGTGTCTGAGATTCGGGTGTTGTTTTTTGTTTGTTTGTTTGCGTTTGGTACTTCGTTTGTCATGGATAGTGTATATGTATTGAGAGAGAGAAAGAAAAAAGAGATATACTCGTTGAAATAAAGAAATAGAGAGAAAGAAAGCGCAGGTCGGGAGGTAGGTGCAGATGGAAACCTTCTTAAACCCTCCTTTGTTCTTTTCCATAAAACCATGAAGTTAGCAACCTGAAATACGAGGAAAGACAAAGAAATATCACACAGGCAGACGCCTCACAGGCTGGTACCACAGACGGCTCACAGACAAGTTAACATGTACAAGCTGCAACAACTGCATTACAACAATAGCATTAACTCTTCCACGGGTTATAGTCTAATGCATGCTCGCGCTACAGATGGCATGCTTATGAGAAACAAAGAGTACATTAATACCCCAGCTGCCCATCCTTACATAATCTCTATTTTACTAATGAATTCATGGGAAATGGATGGAAAATTACTTCAGGGATACAATACTCCGTATTTTGTCCGTGTAAAAAGAGGGAAAAATAGAAAAGAGGAGATAGTTAATGTCTATGGAAGCTAGATAGCTCCTAGTTGCACACTCGTTTTAATGGGCCGTGTATCTCTGTTGGTATGAGCGTGTCTTGCATTTACCTGCATGGAAAGACCCGGGTTCGAATCCTGGCCGGAGGGGTAAGTTATTCATCATATCAGTGCGGTTGTGTTTTATTCCATCTTCCAGAATTCAAATTATCGATATATCCTGATATACATGTCACTGAAATAATCTGACAGATATTAATGGAACAATCTAGTTATGATATAAAAGACAAGTTAGTTAGAGAGAAAGAGAGAGATAGACAGAGAGAGTCAATAAATAGACAGACACACACAGTCAGATAAACAAACAAACAGATTAACATACAAACAAACAGTCACGTAGCCAAATAGCCAAACAGACATACAGTATCCCACACACACAAACACACACACACACACACAACCAATCCCATTTCCCTTGAGGATTTCGAGGTCACACGCCATAAACAACACAGAACGATGCTGACGTTTCCGAAACCAGGAATCCGATAATTCCTAAAAAAAAAAAAAAAAAAAAAAAAAAAAAAAAAAAATCATGGATTTCTCATCAATACGAACGGTTTTGTTCCGGTTTTCATCTCATCGCGTAGTCGGTCTGGCTTCCCGAGTCGAGAATGAGCTGGAAATTTTGTCTCGGGGCGATAACATTAAATCTGTCGTGATCTAAGGTCCTGCGTTTGCCAAGTTTTTTTTCTTCTTTTTTTTTTTTTTTTTTTTGCTTTCTTTCTTGTCTTTTTTCATGTTTTCCTTTTTCTTTTTTCTGTTTTTTTTCTCTTCTTTTCTGCTTTCTCTGTCTCTTTCTTTCTTTTTAGTCTTTCTCCTTTGTTTTCGTCTTCTTCCTT
>NC_091581.1:18254086-18258714 GCF_042767895.1 Penaeus vannamei
GAATGACCGAGAAAGAGAGCGGAAAGGAAGAGAGAGTGGGGAAAGGAAGGGGAGAGGGAGAGGGAGTGAGGAGCGGGAGAGGGAATGGGGGAAGGAGGAGGATAGGGAATGGGAGTGGGGGAAGGAGGTGGGGGTTGGGAGACGGGGAGAGGGGTGGTATTGGTGGAATAAGAGAGGAATCTAATTGGTTGTTGGTAAGAGTAATATTGATAATCGTAGTTAGTCCATTATGAAAAAAATATATATATTTAATTAAAGAAATATTTTCCTTACTCAAACAAGGCAGGGTTGGCGTGGCATGGAAACGGGAATAGGAATTTAATTAATTGTAGGTGAGAAAGATATTTATAATCGTTGTTATAATACTAATTGTGACGGTTGCTCCTTGATAGTTGTCTTTTGTCTAGTTAAAGAAATCTGTTGATTATGATCGTTTACTAATAATTATTATTATTCTACCGAGATATGCCTTGCATTTAGTGAAGGAAATATGTTCTTTCATTGAGTTCAAAAGCATTACGTTTCAGAGAAATACAGCGTAAAACCAACTGTTTCCTAAAACCAGTTGATTTATATATCACTCTTTTTGTAAACGATGAAAGATCATAAGATGATTCAAGGATCAGTTTTTTTGTTGTTTTTTTATGTATGATGAATAACATTTTTTCTGATGCATGAAAAATGCGCGTCAGAGAATGTGGTATCCAATAACTGCCTCGTTTCTTTTGACTTTAAATGCTTAACTAAATGGAAAACTTCGTCCTGCGTTTGTCAACACTTTTTTCCAGTGATGTGAAAAACCTGACTAGCTATGCATCCACTCTCATTGCTTTGGCCGATGTTTTTTTTTCCTTTCTTTCTTTTTTTCGAGGATCTGAAAACTATTGTCAGAGAAAGAACACCAGAATTATATAAAAATGCAACGCATGCCAAAGAACCACTCATGGCCCTGCAACATCGACAAATATATCGTCAGCTAAGTGAAAACGGGATCAGATATTGGTAGAGTTGATCTAACCCTCCTTCGCACCCAGCACTTCCTTCTCCAACAAGCCAAGCTCATCCTACTTAGAATCCTAGTGACATCCTACTTCTCATCATATGCATGTATGTTTATATATATATATATATATATATATATATATATATATATATATATATATATATATATATATATATGTATGTATGTATGTATATATATATATATATATATATATATATATATATATATATATATATATATATATATATATATATATGTATATATATATATATATATATATATATATATATATATATATATATATATATATATATGTGTGTGTGTGTGTGTGTGTGTGTGTGTGTGTGTGTGTGTGTGTGTGTGTGTGTGTGTGTGTGTGTGTGTGTGTGTGTGTGTCCGTGTGTGTGTGTGTACACATATAAACACACCTTTGTGTGTGTGTGTGTGTGAGTAGGTGGACCTTATATGTCTGTATTTGAGTGAGAATCTTGAAAAAAGGATAAGATTATCACTAATATATTTTTCAAAAAAAAAAATCATCATTGAAAAGCACCAATCAGCATGATATTCTTATGGCCTAGTTGTCTGCTGACGTTACGGAATCAAATAAAACAAAAAAGGTTCCCAAAACGCATTTTTCAGACACCATGCACAATTAGACGTCTAAACAAGAAAATCCTTCTACACTACGTGATTCAGAATATTTGAAAATCGTGAATACATAATTCTCCTTTAGAGGGACGTTGCCAAACCACATTTTTTTCCTGATATGCAGATTTATTCAAATAGCGATGAAGACAAAATTGCTCATTAGATGTGGAGTATTTTAAACAGAATGAAAAAGTAATATATTCTGTGCCATACTATTCTCTAGACAGAACACCACCAGAAGGAATACTGAATATTTAGTACATCTATGACTGTCTGGATTTTTAGTTTTTTCGTATACTTATCTTTTTTATTCTAGAAAATATGTAAAAGAGATACGAATATTAATGAAAGTCTTCCATACATAATAGAATGGTTCTTGGGAAGTTGTTGAATTCATAATCAGTATTCAGTTATTTACCGTAGAAGTACTTCCGTGAATTTTCTTCAACCAGCCGACCACTCAGCTCTGTGTGTGTGTGTGTGTGTGTGTGTGTGTGTGTGTGTGTGTGTGTGTGTGTGTGTGTGTGTGTGTGTGTGTGTGTGTGTGTGTGTGTGCGTGCGTGTCCTTAATTCCTTAATTTTCCCAAGTTTCTTTAACATGTTTCACATCCGTCCAACTCCAGAGAGAGAGAGAGACTAATTTCAGATCCAAATTGCCGAGATCAGGGAATCGCTAAGTTTCGGAGTTTCCAAATTCACATTTACATGGAGGGAGTTTGTTGTCAGTCGGTGATATATATTCCTCATTACTCCGCTACTCCGAAATTTGTGGCAGAGGATAATTCAGTAAGTGTGACGTCAGGCGGAGGGGGAGGGATGGGGGGGTAGGATTTTCACGATGGCGGAAGTTTAGGGGCGGGGCGTGGGGGTGGAACGTGGGGGCGGGGCATGGGGGTGGGTGGTGTTCGGAAAGCATGATGAAGTTTGTCATTTCTCTTGTCAGGTTCAACTTGGGTCTTTGCAATTGCAAATATGTTTTTAGGGACATATAAAGAGAATAATTTCACAATGCAAAGATGCACAAGGAGAGAGAGAGAGAGAGAGCAAGCAAGAAAGAGGGAGACAGGGAGAGAGAGGAAGCAAATAGGCAAACGGAGTATGCCGCACCAGTACAGAAACCAGCGAAGTCTATTCCTCTTCCTCTCACATCATAACAAGACTATGCCCGAAGCCCTGAACGAAGCCGTTTCTGACATCATAGCGAGACTGTGTTCGAATCACTGAACGAAGCCGTATCTGATATCATAGAGAGACTGTGTTCGAATCACTGAACGAAGCCAATTTGGATAATATAGCAAGACTGTGGTCGAATCCCTAAACGAATCAGTTTGGGATATTATAGCAAGACGGTGTTCCAGCCCCTGAGCGAAGCAGTTTCGGATATTATACCGAGACTCTGTTCGAACCACTGAACGGAGCAGTTTCGGATCCTTCCTTGATGAACTTTCTTTTGCAACGACACGATAGTGAGCTTAGTTTGGAGAGTTGTCGGGAAGCAAGCAAGGGAAGTGAAATGCCAAGCGACTGACGTGAGCAAATCACTTCAAACTGTATAATGTAAATGAAGATTAGTCGGGAAACAAAGCCTCTTAGATTCTCTATGTGTATTCTGGGACAAGCGATAATTATAACAAACTAAACGTTAACTTGTAAAAACGAGAATCAAATTATCAACCTTGCTTGAAGCGGTTTTTTTTAAGCGAATGAAATTAACTTTGCTCTGTGCACAAATCTAAATTACATTTTTTTTCCAGCAAAGTAATGAAATATCGTAATTGGAGAACAGAATATATCTTTTTCTCCTACACTGTCCAAGATATCAATGGACGGTTTATCTTCTCTAGATATTTGTCTGTTTATTTTTCTTTTCCGTCCCGATCTAGTCTTTGTTATACCTCGTTATACTTACACAAAATATTGACATACTCCATCAACTATTCTCATTATTTGTACGACAAGCACCATCCTATTTCTAAATCGTTTTCGGTCCAAAAGTCGATGTTATCCAGTAATTTATCATTCTGTATTTACTGTTTATTAATTCCTTCATTTACCATTCTCTTTCCGGATTTATTTATTCATCTATTTATTTATAATTTTCATGGCATGTTTATCTTTTTTGTCTGTTCTGTTTCATTATTTTTCGTCGCTTATTCTTCTTTCCTCACTCACTCACTTATTTTCTTATACACTTTGCTTGCTTATTTTTTTACTTACGTTTGCATAATCTCTCTTCCTCTGTCCCATTCCTTTCTTTTTTTTTTTCTTTTTTTTCTTTTTCTTTCTTTCTTTTCTTTTTCTTTTTCTTTTTTTTCTTTTGTTTTGCTCTTCATTATAAAAAAATGTATTTCCTGAGTTTCCGGAATCTATCCCTCATTTGTCTCCATTAATGTAAATGCGTTTGCTAAATTTCAGGATTGTCGGAGAAAATGCCATTATATATTTTTTCTAAGTATAAAGTGCCATGGAAAAGGAACTTCCATGTTTGCGAATAAGTGCAAAATCATATTGAGTCGTTTTCGCAAACTAGAGTAAAAGCGAAAAAAAAATTATCCTGGCAAATGAGCAAGCACTAAAAAAAGAAAAAAAAATATTCATGCTCTTCTCACTCTGCTTCTTTCAAGCATTGTTAATTAGATTTTTTGAAATGAGATTGTTGATTTACCTTGATTTAAAGTCATTCTGAAATGTCTCTTTTTTCACCTCTCTCATTCTCACTCACTCACTCACTCTCTCTCTCTCTCTCTCTCTCTCTCTCTCTCTTTCTTTCTCTCTCTCTTTCTCTCTCTTTCTCTCTCTCTCTCTCTCTCTCTCTCTCTCTCTCTCTCTTCCCTTGTTTGTTTTTCTTTTCGTTTCCTCTTCCCTTATTCTTCCTGGTTCCTTTCTTTTTATTATTATTATTATTATTCCATCCTCGTCCATGCCTCTCCTCTTCCTTTCTTTATTCCTATACATTCCTTTTTTCACGGCATTT
>NC_091581.1:18261714-18266714 GCF_042767895.1 Penaeus vannamei
TGCTACATTCTATTCTTCATTACCGAATGTATAGATGCTTCATCATTGTGTGTGTGTGTGTGTGTGATGCGAAGTCAGTACTTTGTGACGAATTATGAAATGGTATGTTTAATTCATTTCGATTATTCTGAATGTCCTTATCTTTTGCTAAAATCTGATCATAGTATTCACTTATTATTCCATAAGTTTCTAGAAGAAGACGCATCCACATTCGAACAGTTGAGCGAGAAAATACATGTTCGCCTGTTTCAACAAACAACTGCTAACATGGTGGGTGAAGAGCAAACGTCAAAGAACGGACTCTTAGTACACGTGCTGTGTATCTGATCTTTTTCATTCAGATGAAAGTCACTTAATCTTGCCCTCTAGTTTAATTTCTTATTTATGCAGCTTTTTATTTTCCTACTTTTTGCCAATATACGTTTGTGAACAGTGTATGCGTATGTGTATACAAATGTTTTTCTTGTTCTTCATCACAAGCTCAAAGTTCATATGTATATTCTAGACTTGAATGTGAACTAATAGATCAGATCCAAACACGGATTCAAGAAACAGAAAATATACTACTTTATAATCATTTTAGAATATTAACTGAATGCAGAACCGTGTTGTGTGTGAAAGAACTGCAGTTATACACAAAGTTTTTGAACACTTTAATTAGAATCTTTAGTTTTATGTTTTGTAAACATTTGAACCCCGAGCAAAATGCCACAGCTTGTAGTTGATAACACACACACGCACACACACACACACACACACACACACACACACAATTTCTTTTTATATCTTTTCTTAGAGGATGTGGGCTTCAGTGAATCAACTAACTGGGGATGCTTATTATTTTTTACCATGGTTTGATTTGTAAAGAAAAATAGTAATAGATACAGTAAACATCTATAATAAGAAAATGTAGTTATTCAAACTCTATCTAAACCCGATTCGATTTCCTCCTTAACACTTCCCATTCCCTCTTAGCATGATCTATTAGTTGGGAGGGTGTTCCATTTGCCGTTTTTCAAACATTAACAACACGCACCCAACCATTTTTCGTCGGGTTTGTCACATCCCTTGCTTGGCAATCGAAGAACCTCCAGGCGGTTTTAATCATGGAACTGCCCTCTATGTTTGTTTAGGTCAGTTATCCTGCACAAATATGCGACGGGCATAGGCAGCAGGGTACAGATAGAACGCTTTTTAAAAACAATTCGATATATTTGTCTAAGATGTATTTCCCGTTTTACCAACATCATGTAGGAAGATCCAACCCCCACATAGCGCAGGTCACGTGGCCACTCCTCGTCTGTCATATGTGAAAAATAAATGATATAGATTCCGAACATGAAGTGTGACGTATAGGACGCTATTATGTATAAACAAATATTTATATCGATAATTAAAATTAAATGATTTGTAAAATATTGAAAAGGAGTTAATAACTTTTACACCTTTTATTCTATCCAGCAATGGAGTTTTCCGTGTATTTCCGGTGTATTTTTGTTGCTATGGATGCCCTCCTCTTCCCACCTTGTCTGCCTGTATACCATCGTCCGTGAGATGGCCAGCCCTCCGAATACTTCACCGCGAGAGAGGTTACTTTCCCTCACCCCATCATAGCAGCTTCTATTTGGGATTACATCCTGCTTTGCGTCCATCCTGAAAAAGGTGTCAGCTTGGCAGCCTCGTTCTCACATCGGATTCCCCATGTTATTATGACATCATGGCCCATCTGACATATTTCTTTCTCATTTATCATATGTTAGGATTAGATTAGATGTTCAGGAATTGCTTGATATTCACTGGTATAAAAGATATGAAATATGCGACTTCGTGTTATTCATTTTCTAGATAGATTCTCTTTTTGTAAACTACTCAAGTTCCGGGTGAACAAATAAGCTTTTCTCAAATCGGGAAATTGTTATTCCTAGAATGATGTAGAAAATGATATTGATGTAAAGGTTTGATATGTTAATTTCTTCTACAACTACGCATATATTGTATTACATTGTATTGATAAATAGAAAGAGAAATGGAGAGATGGCAATTAACAGTTGAAAGCGAGAAATTCTCATTTCAGTAGAATGAACAAGATACGCAGCACATGTCTTGGGAGTCGGTTCTTGGATTTTTGCTGTCCACCCTCCTTGGAACCACCAGCTAGTAGTTGCTGGATTTGAAACTAGCAAACGTTTTATATTATCGCTCAGCTGTTCGAATGTGAATTGCAACTCCTCAAAGAAACGCCAAGACTTATAGCTTAATAATAGCTAATAATATACATACTCTTTCGTAACTCATCACCAAATATGACTTCGTATTTCCATTGACACTGCACACACACACACACACACACACACACACACACACACACACACACACGCACACACACACACACACACACACACACACACACTGATAACGAATTTATATATTCCTCACTGCGACTTTGTGCTTAGTTCATGTTCTATATTGAATGTAATATAGCATTGTTTCTGTTTATTAAGTAAATGTTTGGTTCTGGAAAAAAAAGCTTCATTAGATCGATTACCCACTACTAGATGGCGCAGGCACCATAAGTATGTACAAAGGTCTTAGTGAATTTTAGCTGAATTAATTGTCATACATAGATGTTTAAAGCATGAAACTCATTCGTGTTTCAAGAAATATGCAACTATAATTGATACTTCTTACGTTGAAAGAAGAGAAAATGCCGCGTCCCCATCGTAGGTGTTGCCATTTTGATAACAAGCAGTTCCAGGATATTATATTTGAAGAATATCCCGCTAAAAAGTCAACGATAACTAAAATTACATGTTTTGTCATCACCTACTAGGAGAAAACGAAAGATGAAATGGCTTACTTAGTCCCCAAAAATATTCATTAATACACTCATTGGTAATTTATATTCAAAGAATCACACTCTTTCTTACAAACTGTCTTGGGTTGTATTCTCATTCACAAAAATACAATGTACGCTAAGTTGAATTCATTTGGTTGCCAGATGTACAAAAGTAGGACCTAGCAAGTGTACTGAAATATAATTCCGCAACTGTACATGAACACGTACTTAAATATGAATTCCTGTACAGAACGAGCAAGGGTACATCCATATAGAACAGAACAGTCTGGCATAATTGTGAATATATCTCCCTTTCTATCATTCCTATTTCACTAATCACACACCTTACGCACCCCACACACTACCTACTTCATCGAGTAATCGTAGATAAAAAAAGAAAAGTAAAAAAAAGGAAAAAATATATATTAAAGTACAAATTAACGACTAGATATTTTTATACAATGCGAGGTTCAGGGGACGGTTAACCTTGTTGAGACCGTGTTAGTGTGTCATTAGAGTGTGTAAGGGAGGACGTATGTAGTATATAACAAGGGCAAGCTGGCTCCCTAGTGTATTGGGATTCGTGTGTAGGAGGGGGAAATAAGATAGAGGAAGGAAGGAGGGAGGTGATGAAGGGGAATAAGATAGAGGAAGGAAGGAGGGAGGTGATGAAGGGGAATAAGATAGAGGAAGGAAGGAGGGAGGTGATGAAGGGGGAATAAGATAGAGGAAGGAAGGAGGGAGGTGATGAAGAGGAATAAGACAGAGGAAAGAAGAGGGAGGTGTTGAAGGGGAAATAAGATAGAGGAAGGAAGGAGGGAGGTGATGAAGGGGGAATAAGGTAGAGGAAGGAAGGAGGGAGGTGATGAAGGGGAATAAGACAGAGGAAGGAAGAGGGAGGTGTTGAAGGGGAAATAAGATAGAGGAAGGAAGAAGGGAGGGGATGAAGGGGAATAAGATAGAGGAAGGAAGGAGGGAGGTGATGAAGAGGAATAAGATAGAGGAAGGAAGGAGGGAGGTGATGAAGGGAAATAAGAAAGAGGAAGGAAGGAGGGAGGTGATGAAGGCGAATAAGATAGAGGAAGGAAGGAGGGAGGTGATGAAGGGGGAATAAGACAGAGGAAGAAAGGAGGGAGGTGATGAAGGGGAATAAGATAGAGGAAGGAAGGAGGGAGGTGATGAAGGGGAATAAGATAGAGGAAGGAAGGAGGGAGGTGATGAAAGGGAATAAGACAGAGGAAGAAAGGAGGGAGGTGATGAAGGGGAATAAGATAGAGGAAGGAAGGAGGGAGGTGATGAAGGGGAATAAGACAGAGGAATAAAAAAGGGAGATGATGAAGGTGAGATAAGAAGAAGAGGATGATAAAGGGGGAATAAGATAGAGGAATGAAGGAGGGAGATGGCGGAGAGGAGGAGAACCAGGAGGAATGAGGACAAAGAAGGAAAGGGGTGAATAATGGTGAGGCGAAAATGTGGATAACAGCAGAAAGGAAATAGGGAAGAAGAGTGCCAAAAACGATTGCAAAATTAAGAAAAATGTCGATGAAAATAGAAATAAGGAGAGTGCCAATAAAAAGAGGAAAAGGTAAAATAACAATAAAAAAGGAGAAACGATGAAAACGGAAAGAAAAACGGAGGAAGTGACAACAAATAATTAGATGAATAGATAGAAGCAAAATAGAATAAAGGGAGAGTGCCGACGGAAGGAAATAGGTAGTAGGAAAAAAGGTAGTGCCAAGAAACAAAACCAAAAAAAATATAGACGGAAATGACAATAAGATAATGGGCGAAAAGAAGAAAGCACCAATCGAAATAAATAAAAGAGAGTGCCAATGAAAAGGAAATAACGGAAGAGAGTGCCAATGAAAAGGAAAAAGTGCCAATCAAAAAATTACGAGGGCAAGTGTCAATGAAAAGGGAAAAAATAAGGATAATTCAGAAGAGGAAAAAGAAAAGAAAATTGATAAAATATCAAAAATGTGAAATGTGGCCATTCGTATAGGCAAGTAATTTGATAACTGATATTTAAATGACACTCATTTAAGCCTTCAGCCCCAAATTACCAATCATCCTATATTATAATTATTATTATTATCATTATTATTATTATTATTATTATTATTATTATTATCAGCATTATAATAATCATAATAGTAATAAATAT
>NC_091581.1:18301714-18304214 GCF_042767895.1 Penaeus vannamei
TACAATCTTTATTTATTTATTTAAGTAATGTTATAGGAATAAAATCGTAAGAAATTATTAACAGACTGCAATCATCACCGGTCTTATAGCAAGGAAAGAAAAAAATAGCAAAATAGAAATTGTAGAATTTAATTGTGACTGAAGTTTGAAGAGATTTTTGTGAAGTGAAGCCGGTATATATTTTAACCATATATTGTATCTGTCAGTTTGTCAACTATTCTGTCAGTCATTCAATTTATCATTTTCCATCTGTCTTTATATATATCTCGACAGATATCACTTTACAGCTTTTCTATAGAAAAAAAGAGTGAAAGGAGGACTGAGTGGGAGAGGGAGAAGGAGAGGGAGAGGGAGAATGAAAGGGAGATGGAGAGGAAGAGGGAGAGATAAGGAAAGGGAGAGGGAGAGGAAGATAAAGAAGGAAAGGGAAAGTGAGAATGAGAGGGGGAGGAAGTGGAAGAGGAAGGGTAAAAAGAGGAAGGGAGAAAGTGTTATTTTATGGTTTGTTACTAAAATTGATTTCTTTGTATTATCTATTACCCTTTTGCATTGCTAGATGACAGAGGAGTGAGTAAAAGTGTATTCTATTTGTGGAGCGTTTGAATTTTTTTATATCTATACATCATCCTCTTCTTTATCCACCTTTCTATCAATCTATCTATTCCGTAATGATAATAGTAACAGAAAGAGGAGCGAATACGCTATTAATCCTACATAACCAATTTTACTGCGTCCATATGAGAAGTGCTCAGAGCAAACCACTACTACCACTACCACTACTTCTATACTCCTCCTACTCCCTCTCCTCGTCCTCCTTCTCCTCCTCCTCCTCTTCCTCCCTCCCTCCTTCTTCTCCTCCTCATCCTCCTCCACCTGCTCCTCCTCCTCCTCCTCAACCTGCTCCTGCTCCTCCTCCTCCTCCACCTACTACTGCTACTACTACTATCATTACTATTAACACCATCACCACCACCACCACCACCGCCGCCGCCCAATAAGAATGAAACTTCTCATGCCTCGAAGCACAAGGAAACTACAGCAGGCCATACTGCACAGCCAGGGTCAGACCTCTCGCCAACCACGAGCATCCGAATAACACGACCCTTGCTGTTTCAGTCAAGTCGGTTTCGAAACTACGGTTACTGTACGCGGCTTCACTCATGGTTCGTGAGCCTACATCATGTTTACTCTTTTTAACATGTTTTGGGATTATAAGAACCGGATTTGCTTCCTCTATTTCAACAGAATTCGTTTCGAAATATCCAGTGGTAACTCAGGATGATCCAGACCCGCTGTAAATGTCTCATCCAGAAACTGGTCTTTTGTCCTTCAAGGTAATTAAGTCCTCAACATTAAATACTCATTAACTGACCCCATTAATGCTCATGAATTGACCGCACTAGCGCATTGTTCACCCCTATTTACACGAGTTCTTGCTCTCTCTAAGTACAATGAATTTTAGTTCGTGTGTTCATATAGTTGCAGGCGAGATCTGTCAAACTAGTGTTACTCCTGGAACGAAATACTGGGCAATACACGAATGAATAGAACGAAGATGTGGGATACGAAAGAAAGACACGGAGAGAAAGGGAGATGGAGGAAGGAGATAAACAAATGTCGGGAGATAAGAGAGGGAGAGAATAAAAGAAATGAGATGTTACTAATGGAGGGAGAAGATAAGCAAAATTGGGAGGATAAGAAAAAGGATGAGTAGAGAAGAAATGAGATATTAGGACAAAGAACCGCTGAATATTTGCTGAAGGGAAAGATTAAAGAAACGGAGAATTAAAGAGGGAGATGTATGGATTGTTATCAGGAGGGAGAAAAGAGAAGGGAAGAGAGAGAGAGAGAGAGAGAGAGAGAGAGAGAGAGAGAGAGAGAGAGAGAGAGAGAGAGAGAGAGAGAGAGAGAGAGAGAGAGAGAGAGAGAGAGAGTGAGAGTGTACAGAGAGAGAGAGAGAGAGAGAAGAAAAGAAGAACAAGAAAAAAGGAAGGAAGAGGGAGAGGAGGTAATTAAGAATGTGATGGGACTGAAAGAAGGAAAAAGGAGGAGAGGAGGACCACGATTAACGGAAAAGAGGGAGACAGAGAGGAAAGACAAGGAGAAAAAGAGAGATGGAGGGAGAGTATAAGCAAAGACGAGAGAGGATGAGGATGGAGACACAGAGGAAAGGGGGATGTTGAGAGACGGTAAAGAGAGACAAGGGGAAAAGGAAGATGGGAGGGAAGTGAGAAAAAACAAATAAGAAAGGAAAATGGAGGTAAACAGATAAAGAGAAAGAAGGAGATAATGAGAAAAGACACACAGAGGAAACGGAGAGAGGACAGACATACAGCTGATAAATGAAGCAGAAACACGAAACAAGAAGAAGGGAAGTCGTGGAGAGTCGTGGAGAAGAGACGGAGCAAAAAGATAAAAAACAAAGTCGGAAGATTAGGAACAGGGAGACGGAGAAGAAAGCCACGGAGAGGAGAGGGGGGAGGGAAGGAGGGAGAGAGAG
>NC_091581.1:18356714-18359214 GCF_042767895.1 Penaeus vannamei
AAATTCCGTAATGTATTTTTTTTAAGTTAATAAACTATTCATTGGGTTACAATACAATAACACCGCCATACTGTACCGTCTCCTCTCTCTACTTCGCGTTGACCTCATCTCGCATTCATGACCCCTACATGCTGTTCAACTACGATGACCCTATCTCTCTCGAACAAAGACCAAAAAAACTCGTAAACTCAGGCAGACTCTATCAACAAGGTAAACACTTTGGCAGCCACCCAGTCGGTAATTTATTTGTTCGATATACCGCTGAGTGAGTCAGTCTAACAGCCATCCAGGTTCCTGTGTTTGGCCTTCCATCAAGATATATTTTCTTCATGGAGTATGTTTCGGGTCAAAGATCGACAACCATTGCTCTTACTCGCTCGTGAATATATAAAGTGTGATTTAACATGAGTTTGCGCAAAGATCTTACGTCTATAAGAGTATGCCGAATGACCAGAATCCTCATCTGGTATTTATGAATGGGATTCGGAAAGGGAAAGAGAGAATGTAACAAGACTTGGCTTCTCTCCACCGCTTCTCCCTCTCTCCACCCTCCTCCCTTGCTCTCCCTTTCTCCATCTCTCTTCATCATTTTCTCCTTTTCTCGATCCGTCTTTTGTCCAATCAGCTGATTCTTTTCCCTTTCAGATTTTTTTGTATGTCGTTATCTGCCACACACGTTTACATACATATGTGAATATATACATACATACACACATGACTGTATCTTTTCCCCTACTATTCTATATAACTATACATTTATATATCTGTCTATCAATCTCGCTATTCTTTTTTATCTATCCATCTGTATATTTATCTATCTGTTAATTTTTTTTTATTTCTTCTTATTGTTTTTCTATTTGTCTATCAATCTATCTGTCTATACACTATGTATGTGTACGTGAATGTGTATTCCAAAGCAGTGAAAGATAATTCTTCTATCTTTTGACGTGTTGTTTCACCAATAACTAAATAATATAGAACCTCTGATAACATTCACTTTTAGAAAATGCATCAGCGTAAAAAGAACGAAAACGTAAACATCCTCAACTCGTGGAATTTCATGAAAAAATGACCGTCAACCAATTTCAGAAATTCCAGGCAAAGGATGCCCTAAAAATCCCAGGAATTCCAAGACGTTTATAAACCGACGAATGTCAGTAAGTCGAAGCAAGATACCGCAAGCAAATTTCCAGAAATTCCAAGCCGTTTGACAGCCGACGGTTCAGAAATTCAAAGCAAATTACCACAGAATAAATCCCAACAAATTCCAAGCCGTTTGACAGTCGACGAATCTCAGAAAGTCCAAGCAAGATACCAGCAACACATTCCAAGAAATATCAAGCATTTGACAGCCGACAAATCTCACAGTTTTAAATCGAAATGCACCACCAAACAAATCTCAGGAATTTCAAGCGAAAGATACAGCCATGAAATCTCAAAAAACTCCAGGGAGAAGATACAGCTATTTTTCCCCTGAAATTCCAAGCAGGGGACATAACCAAAATAAATAAAAAAAATACCGTAACAGACTCTCAGAAATTCTGGCCAGAAGGTATGACCAAAAAATACTAGAAATATCCAGCGAACGATGCGTAACATAATTTCAGAAATTATTATTCTGAGCCTACCAAGAAATCTAGATTCTAAGTATTTAACCGTCAATAAAACTCAGAAATTCCAAGCATTTCATCACCACAGAATTTTAGAAATTCCAAGCAGAATACACCACTGATAAATCTTTATAAATCCATGCAAATGATACCGCCACAGAATCTCAGAAATACCAGAAATACCAACCAGTTACCCGTGGCCAAATCTCAGAAATCCCAAAAAGTGATCCTACCAACAAATTTTACGTGAATAATTTAAGCGAAACACAATGCCAACAGAACAGATTTTTATAAAATTCCCAAGTAAGAGATACTGCGAACAAATCTCAAAAATTCCAAGATACAACCGTCAAAATGTAGCAATTCCAGGCAGATGACACCGCCGTTAAATCTCGGAAATTTCAAATGAGAGAAACCCCAAAGGACTCTTAACAAATTTCCCAAATCCTAAAGTGAACATTACTACCAACAAATCCCACCAACTTCAAGAAAAAAAAATATATCGGCACCAGAACTGAAATTACGAATAAAAAATTACCACCATCAGATTTACACACACACACACACACACACACACACACACACACACACACACACACACACACACACACACACACACACACACAAACCTCAGAAATTTCAAGTGAAAAAAAAAAAAATCTCAACCCTGAAGACCGTCTTCCATGTTTCTTATTCTGAGCTTATATCGGAAGCCATCTTCGTATAATTGGATGTCTTGGCCGAAAATAACAGAAAAATAATTCACAAGCGTGTTTTCCTTCGCAAAAGATGTTACCATCACTATTATCATCATCATTATTATTTTCATTATTATTATAATCATTCTCATTATCACATCATTATCGTTATCATCAATATTATCATCATTA
>NC_091581.1:18395512-18415512 GCF_042767895.1 Penaeus vannamei
GCACCACAACAGGATCTGGTAAAGCCCACCTTCCCCGAGCCTCCCATTAATCCCAGGAGTTAGTACAAGGCCAGGGTGTGTCCACATGCCGGTGGGCCATGATCCTGTACCTCTGGGGCCTCCTGCTGCCCCGAAATCCCCTACAATTCAGCCTGGGACTGCAAGTTACCAGTTTCCATAGGTGGCCACAAGGAGGCATTGCGGAAGTATCGAAAGTAGCAAGCGAGAAGGCATGCATGCACTTAACTCTATCTAGGCTACCACACCATCACTTCATACCACCCTGCACATGAAGCACACATCCATATATATATATATATATATATATATATATATATATATATATATATATATATAAATATATATATATATATATATATATATATATATACGTATATACAAGGTCTATATAAGTACTTATATAGACCTTGCGTATATACATAAATCTATATACATGTGATATTTACTAATCTCTCTTCTTTTATGGTGTACAGGGATACACGGTGTGGCTGTTCTCTTTATTGCTAAGAGTTACAACACATACACAAGAATAACGATACACGAAGAACGGCGCTGGGTGGATCTCCCGGCTGGCAGCCGGGAGGGCAACTCAGGTCAGAAGCGGTCACTGAGAAGGTTGTTGAGGGTGTGAGACAGGGTCATAAAGCATAAAAGTGTGTAAAGAAGAGGGGGGGAAGGAAGAGTGGGGATAGGAGAAGGATAAGGAGGAGGAAAAGAATTTTAGGAGAAGAAGAAGGAGCCGGGGCTTCACCCAGCCTGCGGGGTAAACTTGAGGTAATAGTTGGAGTGGGTTTGTTGAAAGAGGAAAAGGATCGAGGGGCCCAGCGCCATCGGCAGACTCGCGTGTTCACCGCGCGGCCGCACCTCGCGAGATCGTGCGGCGAGGCAAGGCCACGACTCGTGGCGCGGGGAATACCCCGCCAAGGTCTATATAAGTACAGGTCTCGTCACTTCGGAGTTCTGCGCAGCTTTGGGTGATAAGGCCTATGACGTCACCTGGAAGGAGCTGAGAGCAAGGGGGGCGGGGGGAATTAGAGCATGGTAGGCAGGGACATAGATAATGGAAAATGGTAGTAAATGAGCAGATACTTGAGTAATTTCAGATGTCGGCACGTTGAACGATTTGCTTATTGGACATGTTTTGCAGGCGATGATTATCAGCGATTGTTTGTAGGCCTATATCATATATTCTACGTGAATTTAGTTTTGTAATTCATATGTTGCAGCTTAGACATGGCATAATAAAGATGTAAAATAAATAAAAAAGACATGGCATATGTAAACTCCAAATGTTTTTGATGAATTTATTATAAAACCAATCATACAACAATAACAATAATAATAATAATAATAATAATAATGGCAATACATAAACATACACATAAATGTACATATATAAGCTGCAACCAACCACTGGGCATTGTGACTTTGCGCGCGCCAGTCAGTCAAGCGAGCGAAAACGGAGAGAGGGAGAGATCTTCACGGCTCTACCTCACATCAAAGAATGACCACGCGATTAGCGTGGAACCCCCAGGCTCTGCTCCAGATGACGTCATGCGCGAGACGGACGAATTTGAGTCCCTTAGTGACGAGACCTGTACTTATATAGACCTTGTACCCCGCGACCTTGAGCGCGGCTCGCCTCACCACATTTTTCCCATGGGGCGTGGAGCCTCGCTATGGCGAACGCGGAGCCTCTCGGCTAACTGAGGGAAAGGGGAAAGAAGTTAGCAGGTTTTTGACGCCATCTGCGGTATGCTCGGAGCCACGGCCTCTCGACCGTGGCTCCAGAGCTGTCCCTCGGCTAACCATCACCGCTGAAGCAGGATGAAGCTCGAGTGAGGCCACACAGAGGCTGGCCCCTCCCGCCCGGGTCGAGAGGAGATTTCTCTCCCTCGGCCGCAGGTCTTCCGGAGGGGCGCGGCTCGGGCGGCCTCACCACGATTGGGTTAACTCCACTGACCGTGACGCTTCTTTCCTCGGCTCGCACAAACCCTTACGCTAAAGGGTTTGTGGTCCTGGCACGAGTACTAGCAGCAAGCGCCACGTGTCGGAAACCGAAACCAGTGGGATGTCAGGGTAAGGATAAGGATGAGGGTCAACGCTATGGCAAGGATATGGTATGAGTGAGGGTGGGGGGTGAGGTGGCGGTCACAAGCGTCAGGAGACGAGGTGAAGGTATTTAAAAACGGGGATAAGAGGGCAGTACCTGGGGGAGATTACTTTATTAGGAGATTAAAAAGGTACAGGACCACAAAAACCAAACAACAACAAAACAAAACAGACAGAAGGAGAACACGAAAAACTGAACACTGAAAAAAATGAACAAAAGCGAGTGGATAGGGGAAGGGGAAATTTGAAAGGAATGAATAGAAGGTGGCTTCAAAGTGATGCGGCAAAACCCGAAAACTGCATCATTCCCTGTCCCATGCCAAAGAAAGAGATCACGGCCTAAACCTGATCTCCAGCCGGAACAAAGGATGGAGGGTGAGTCCATCCATCCAGTGGTGAGTCAAGCACGGAGTTTGTTGGTCTGTCTACAGGCCAACTCACCCCACAAGATGTTAAGGAGGAAGCGAGAGGCTTCCTCGCGGAGTTCAGACGCGTAATAGATCGGTCACGACCCACTACAGGGAACCGTCTGAGTGCTTCATTCCATCAGAACAAGCTAGAGTTTGTGTTTGTTGTTGGTGAGAGCAGAGTGTTTGTGTGTGAAGGAGAGAGTTTTTGTTTTGTTTAGATGCAGCTCGTGCGTGGGATTGCGCGTCTAGATCGACCTAGCCAACACGGGGTCCTCCACCGAGGTGGAAGAACCCGCGTCGGCTCGGTCGGTCGTCAGTTAGTCACTCAAGGTACACCCATTCTACCTGGGTGTACCTTGCGTGGCGTAACCTGAGCCCTGTAGCGGCTCCGCGATCGATGCGCGATCGACGGCTCCTCGAGGTCAGGCAGGGAGTCCTGTGAACCGGCGCGGAAGTCCTGGGAATCGGCGGACCAATTCCCGATGCTTCCGCGCTGTCCCAGGGGTCCCCTGGCAGGGAGCATGGCTCCAGCCGAGAGCCCAAGCCCGGCCTCGAAAACGCTCTCGACATCGATGTCGGAGTCGCTACTGTCGTCGTCGAGAATGGTGTCATCCAATCTACGACGACGAGCTTGGGGGACAGGAGGATCGTTTTTGTCTTTTTTGGTGTGCGTGGATGGTGGTGTGGTTTGTTTGCGTTTGTGATCAGTGGTTTTTGTAGTTTGGCGTGCCTGTGCTGTTTCTTTTTGTCTTCGTTGTGGCTGAGGTTGCAAAACGAGGTGTCAGTGTTGTGAGGAAGAATGAGGCTCTGGGTGAGTGTCTGTCACCTCATTTCCTGTGGTTTCTGTGTTTGTTGTGGCGTACTCAGGGATGTATAGGTTGTCGTCTTCAAAGATTTCCTCAGGGACAACAATGCTGGGGAAGCCGTTTCTTTGGAGCATAATAGGGACAATGTTTGCGAATCTTTTTGCGTTGTATTTGGCAGCGATGAGACTTACGTGTAGGATGGCTTGGATTTTTGGGTTTGTGTTAGGTGTGAGGGTGTTTGTTGGGGGTTGTGTGGGCAGAGTTGTTCGATGGGAAGTCGTGGGTCGTCTGGGTGTGCTGGTCTGAGCAGGTCGTGTAGCAGCTGTTGTTGCGTAGGAAGGGACAGCGTTGTTGTCTTGGCGGAGCTCAGCTCGTTTTGCCTTTAGTATTTCCTTCCGTTTAGGGCAGGATCCACTAACTGCGACATGCGATCCCTCGCAGTTGCAGCATTTGATGGTTTCAGTGCACCTGGCGAAGAAATGACCGTCGCCGGCGCACCGAGAGCATCTCTGGGGTGTGTACATTGGTGTTTTTCGTGGTGAAAACGGTAGCAGTTTAGGCATTGGTCGATGTGAATGAAGCATTCGGGTTCCAAGTTGTTGGTGGGGACCGACGTATTAAACATCATGAGTCCCCGCGAGAGAAGTTTCTGGGCTTCCTCGGAGGATGAGACGCGAATCTTGACGATTCGCGACTCGGGTGGCTTGTAAACGTCGAGAACAGTGACACCGTTCTTGACGGAAACCTCCTGGCAGATGGACTCGCACGATCGTGGGGGGATTGTCTTGTCAATCTTTTTCGCCACGATCGTACACTTAGCCTTCATCTCGGGGGAGGGAACAGGTGAGAAGCCATGGTCTTTAAGCTTTCTTTGGCCGTCGGCCGAAAGAAATGGGGTCAGGTGATCGGGTTTGGCAACTGTCACTTTGAAGCCATTATGGACCTTAAAGAGGTGTGTGACTGCCACCTCAGTGATAATGAAGATGTTCTGGAGAGCCTCCTCACAAGAGATAGGCTCCCCAGTATACGCTAATTTGGTAACGTGACCCATGGGTTACGCCATAGCGGGGGTGATGAATGATGGGTAGAGGGGAGGCTAGCAGAGCTAATTAACTGGACGATGAAAGGTGGAAGTGGTATCAAAAACGGTGAGGCACACAGGGTAGCCAACGGTCTCTATTTGGGAAGGCCGGTCGGGGTCGGAACCCTGCCGAATGGGCGTGAGCCCTTATATGTTCGGCCGAACACTTCGCAGCGAAACTATCGGCTGCCACTGTGCTTCGTGCTTTTAATTACTTGCACATCAAGGCTTGTAATTAAAAGCACTAGCCCAAAGCAGGTATTGCGCAACTGCACCCAAAGCAGTTACACCAAGAGCCAATCGTCTTGTCCGTCGTGGGGGTGTCAATCTCTAAATCATCCACGATGACAAACGAAAAACCTTGGACTTAAAAGATCCAGGTAAGCCCCTAGACTGGGTCAAGATTGGCCTCCCTTTTATACGGCCAGAGGGGGCGCTAGGGGCGCAAACAGGCGTGGGTGAAGCGAGGGGCAGTGAGCGTGGGGCACGAACATGGCGCCCCTGCCAGACCACGAGGTCTTGACGTGGAAAAGAGAGAGAGAGAAAAAAAAAGAGGGAGAGAGAGAGACAGTGATGTCTTAGCTAAAGACATCATATTTCTGATCTATCTAAAACCTAACCTAAAACCTTATAACAAAACACGCGAACATTGAGGGCATATTGCTTGCGTGAAAAAAAAGTTAACTAATGTACATATCTACATTATTGAATGACAGCCATCTGTTGATCTTGAGTTTGCCGACTGTGTTGAACTGTGTTCCAGTGAGTCAATGGACGTAAAAAAGACATTCCAGATCCTTGCCATTCGAGGTATGAAGGATCTCTGATGGAGGGAGGTTCTGGACCGAGATACAAAGGGACTATATTCGCTTGGAGCGCCCCTAGTGGCGTAGGTTCGTCGCATCGGAGTTCCTCGAAGAGCCAAGAGCCAGGGAGTGTCCAGAAATGTAGCTTTGTAAAGAGTCGTGAGCCCCGCCACGTCCCGACGGTGCTAAAGACTGCGAGTTAGGCCTGCGGTTCCCGCTCCACCACCATACCTGTTGATGATTTCGTCTCGCTCGTTCGTCGACCTTGTCGAGAAGGCTGAGGTATGAGGCAGGGCAGGGCATTCATGTTAACGGCGCGTACTCGAAGGTTGGTCTCACCTGTGCTTCGTAGAGGATCTTGCATCCCTCAGGACTCAGGGAAGAAGAGATGCGTCGGAGAGCAGTCAGTTTCGTAGCCCTTTACCGGGCCAGATCCTACACATGTTCCTTGAAACTCATTTCCTCATCAATTTTTACACCTAAAGCCTCAATAATCGATTTTCTGGTAATTTTTCATCATTAATGGAGAGCTTCAGATTGGGTTTTTCTCGAAGCTCAGATATGATCATCTGGGTCTTTTCAGGAGCAAATACGACTTGCCATTGTTTACCCCACATGGTAATGTTTGTGAGTCGTTACTGGACACGATGCTGGCCTTTCATCCTGGTTAAATGTGAAATGCAGAGTACAGTCGTCAGCATATGCCCTTGCTTCTGGGATGAGGTTTGAAAGGTCATTGAAATAAATGTTCCAGAGCAATGGCCCCAGGACACTTCGTTGTGGAACACCAGCATCTATGGGGAGCTCACGAGAGGATGTGCCATTCACAACCACGTGGAGATATCGCCCAGTAAGGTAGTTGTTGAGGAAGCTCAGGACTTTGCTCCCTATGCCACTGACCTGAAGTTTCTCCAGCAGTCCTTGGTGCCATAGACGATCAAATGCTCCTGCAATATCAAGTGCTATGACACAGGTGGAAAGGTGATCATCCAGTGCTTGGTTCCATGTTGAAGATAGTGTCAAGAGAAGATCAGCAGCTGAACGTCCCTTACTGAATCCGAATTGCCTCTCGTTTAAGAGCCTGTATTTAGTAAGGAAGCCCATCATTTGGTCAGCTATGAGTGCTTCCATGATTTTACCAATGTCAGAGAGGAGTGACACAGGTCGATAATTCCCCACGTCACTTCGACTGTTCTTTTTGTGTACAAGAACCACCTGTGCTTTTTTTTCCAGTGTTGGCCATTTGCCTTGTGAAAGACAAGTCTGAAAAAGCCTTGAAAGAAGGAGAGTGAGCTAATCAGCAAACCGTTTAAGAATACGCAAGCTAATATGATCAGGCCCTATTTCCTTTTTAGGATCACAGTTTTTTTAGAAGACTGTACACCATGCTCTTATCTATTGTGATTTGTTCTATGGTGTGGTTAGTCCTCTTCAAAGTAGCTAGTGGATTATGCCTGGGTTCACGCACCTGCATCTTACTGGCAAAATGTTCTGCCAATAGACTGACCTTGTCCTTGGTTTTAACTGCAAGGTAGCCGTCTTGTCCTTTGAGTAGAGGTACTGAAGTATTGGCTGTGATTCCTTGTGCATCCTTTATAAAGAATCACCATACTTTTGATCCGATGTTCCCATGCTGCAACTTCCTCCTCATATCTTCCCACTTTTTGAGTGCCCAGTTTTGAACATTTTTCATGTTTTTGCAGGCTGTACGATGCTGCTGCAAGTTCCAGGATGTGGGATGTTTTTTATACTGTTTCCAGGCTTTATATTTAGCATCTGATGCTTGTAGGCACCGATAACCAAACCAAGGATGGTCAGAGTCTCTTACTTTGCACTGCCGATGAGGGACATACTAATGTTGCAGGTCAAGTATGTGGCGAGTAAGAATTTCAGTTTGTTGGTCAATGTCCCCTTTTAAGATGTCGTACCACTCAGTTGAGGCAAGGTCATCCTTGAAGGATGTCCAATCTGCATGGTCCCAGAACCAATTGATCACAGTGGTTTCTTCTGATTGCTCTGCAATCAACTTGATGTCTGTGAGGACTACCTGATGATCAGAAGATCCCACAAATCCTAGTGGACGACATTTGACCTTGTGCCTAGAGAGATCTGATACGACTGGATCAAGGGAAGATCCTGAAATGTGAGTGGGGAAGACAACATGATTTTCCAAGTTAAAAATATCCAGAAAATCATCAAAACACCTTAGGATCAAGTACTGATTCAGATCTCCAGCTAATATGAAATGTTTACAGGAGGGTTGAATGAGAAGTTCATCATATAGATATGTACTAGCATATCTATATGACCAGAACCTTGCCATTGAGGTCTATAACATGCACATACAAGGGCAGCATCATTATTACTTCTATTTGCTGTATCTGCATACACTTTTTGAAGCAATACCTCCACCTTACTGGCTTATCCTGTCCCGGCGTGCCCAGCCGGTATAACCCGGTAGTTTGCCAAAATTTGGTGGTACTTTCTCATTGAGGAAAGTTTCTATTGCAATTACTATGTCTGGGCTGTGTCTATTTATAAAACTGTAGCTAAGATCACCAAGGTTTGTCAAAAAACCTCCTTTATATCAGGCATTATTGGCTATTACCTGATTTGGAAAGACTCCTGTTGGGTTACTGCTCCCTAGATGTGGTGGGTAGTAATGGGTTCTTAAGACTGTTGGATGTCCAGGAAACTGGGGAGTTTGAAATACGAATGACAGATGATTCTGAAAAGCACGAACTAGTGAAGCATTTTGAGCTTCTAATGTCTTTGACAAACGGTCAATACTTAGCTGCTCCCGTTTCTCATGGCATCTTTCTTTTGAGTGGCCTTTCCTTCTTGCAGTGTTCACACACCAGATTGCGGTAACAAATGTCAGGCGTGTGTCCTCGTTTACCACATGACGAGCAGGCTTCCACCTTTTTAGAGTTGCAGACTCTAGGCTAGTGATTCGCCTTCTGATTGACCTTTCCCCTGCCAAAGGAAAATAGGTTTCCGGGGCTCTAAGATGCTCGCCTCCTCTCTCACACACACTCACTTTCTTCTATCTCCTTCTCTGTCAGGGTTTTGTTTTTTCCTGACTTTGGTGGGTTATGGAGACACAGTTCTGGTTTGGAGGTTTATTCTGAAGAGGTGGTAGCGTGGCATGGGCTGTCTCATGCAGTGCAGTTGTGGACAAAGGGAGCCCAAGGGGAAGAGGTGCACGCGAGCAGTAACACGCATGGGGAGAGCCCCAAGTGGGCTGACCGGGTCAGGCTGCTGCCCTCGGTCAACTGTCTGTAGCTTTCAAGAGGGGTCTGGAGTCCCTAGCATTGGGGACGTGGGAAGGTAATCCTCGTTCCTCAGACTCTCTCTCTGTCAGGGTTTTGTATTTTGCCATGATTTGGTGGATTATGGAGACACAATTTTGGTCCAGCTGTTTATTGATAGGAGGGGTTGGTAGAGTGGCGCGGGCTGTCTCGTGCAGAGTAGTTGTGGGCAAAGGGTAGCACCTAGAGGCGCGCCGAGCGGGGGACGCGCGTGGGGAGAGACTCCCAGGGAGAGGTCTGGTCAGGGCCGAGAGCCCTGGTCAAGTGTGCTGCTCTGGGTCAACTGTGTTGTAGGTTTCGAGCGCTGGTCGCGGGTCCCTAGTGGAGACTCGGGAAGGTAACCCTTGTTCCTCAGATCGCTCGGCATACGCTACTAACCGTCGCCCTCGACGGGATGGTGCTGGCGTTTTCTGAGACAGAGACAGGAGGGCAAACAGTGAGGGGGTGGTTGTGTGATAGCAAGGGCCGTAAGATATAATCAAATATATCAGATTGCAATGATTGTTATTACAAATATTTTCATGAATTTTCAATGTTTTATATTTTTTTTTTCAATAATTCACTGTCCAAGGATAGACAGAGGAACATTCATAGGGAGACAATTGCAATAGTCCACGAGGATTTGCTTGAGTTGCAATTGCCTCAGATAGCAGGAGATGAAAATCTACAAGAGATAGCAGAACTACAAGGAAACAAAAGGTGTCGCAGTTCGCAAGAACGTCTTGAACGACTAACTTCCTTGGGAAAAGAATGAAAATGCAACAATTCAGCATTCAGAAGTGTGCAGTGCAATAGTGCATACGGTATACGTCTGACTAATAGTAAATGTTCTATCTCATTTCATTGGAGTTGTCTATCACACGTCGCTAACAGCAAAGCGATAATGAAAACAGGTAATGCAGTCCTCATACTTCAGGAGCGACTCATTACATCAAATATGCTTTCTCAGGACAACATATGCACGATAAAATGTAATGCAAGACAAGAATACACGATTGGCGCAAGTTGGTTATCTTCCGGAAACAGTACGCATGTAATTCTTGTGCAGTTAATGGTTTCTGTGGGACGATGTGTGCATGTGGCTGCGTGAGTGCGTAGACGAGTTGATGGGTGAGCGTTATTAAATGAGAAAGTCAGAGTATAGCGCACGAGTAGAAAATAGAACGCTGATAGATATTCTTTAGTTTTTAGAGTCATTAGTAATTTGTCAAAGTAAGAGCGAGAGTAAAAAGAAATAGAATGGCGTGGGAGTTCGAAGAAATAAGCGAATGGGAGGAGGAGTGGGTGGGCTGGAGGCTAAGGTAAAGGAGGTATGGGTGAGGATGGGGGGGTCAGGTATGTAGACGGGGGCGGGAATGTGGGCTGCATGCAATGAATTTAATTACCGATCTGACTGCACGTAAAAAACATTCACACTAATAACAATGAAATGGTAATTGCAATATTAATCAACTACTATGCGAAATCATACAAAATGGTACTTTATTACGTAAAATGAAACGGTGACTGGTTTGGGTCAGCTTCCCTGAGACAACTGACAGCCGAATGACAACCCTCGTGGTTGTAAATGATGCTTAGAATAAATTCCCTGAGGAAAGTGACGACATGATGACCCAACCATAGAAGGGACATGTCATCCAGCTCATACGCAGAATGCAATCGGGTACCCATCTTCTTGGGGAATACCAGCGATAATCTCACGTATAGCAATAAGAAGGTGTGACGCGACGCTGAGATCGCCTGGACGATAAGTGTGTGGCTCGGCACATAAGAACAACTTAACATTAATTACCTTAACCTAATTACATGTACATATTCAGCTGGGGGTCGTCACGAAGGACCATGTAATAATGATGAGGTGAGGTTCGTGATTAAGATAAGCGAAAATCACGAACAATATGAAATCGTAGTAGCTGTATGATATCATTAATCTCTAACACAGAGATCATTGAATAAGATAAATACAAATAGCTTGAATGTATTTTTGGGTCGAGCAGAGTCAGATGGCTATAAGTACACCTAACAACAAAAGCGATGTTGCCTTGCCAGAACTGGCTTGGAGAGATCTCGCCCTTGCCCTGAAAGGAGAACCACGTTCAAACAACCTGGACATAGGAAAGGGGGGGAAGGGGTGATTTAGATTCGCAAGGCAAAGCAAGGAGTGAGTGTACGGCTCTGTTTCAGTCCCATCTTATCGAGGCTAGTGTCTCTACCCCTCTCTCCCTCTCACTCACTCCCCCCTCCCCCCCTCTCTCCTTCTCTCTCTCTCTCACACATGCATGCACACATACACACTGTGAGTAATATTTATGGGTATGAATAATGTATCGTCTCAAATAGCGCCTCTTGAGCTGCCAAACATTAATAAATGGCTTTGGCTTTGAGGTATAAAGGTGTAGGTATCGATTCCCTTGTTTTCCTTGTATTTCGTTTGGGTGTCTCCTACGAACCACAACCTCCAGTCGCGTTCATGAATCGCGAAGCATGGTTTGGTTGGGGTCAACTTGAGCGTGATGGGCTACTTGGCTCCGCCTCTCGCAATCATATACTTACAGAAAGTATTAATGTCTATTATATCAGCATTAAGTTTGATACAAATTGATTTAAAGTGCATCGTCAGTCAACCTAATTTATTATATTATTTCCGAAACTGTTAGTGAAAATGAATGATGTAAAATGAAAAGCAGTGAATGTGTGCAGCGGTGTATTAATAAAATGATGGGTATATAGGATGCAAGTGTTACGAAACATACTATTACCATATCTCTTAGTGTCAAATTATTAATTAACAGTCTTTAAACCTGGACAGATAGGGCACTTCCCAGTGAACCCCTTTCCCGGCTCACGCTTGCTCACTCACCCCGCGAAGGGCCGAGTTAAGCTTCCCTCTACCCAAGCCTAAGGGGATATTCCCTTAGCCTTGACTATACGGCTATATTTGTCGTTTCAGCGGCTGGTGTCCAACACCTTGTCGATGTTTCCCCTCCAAACTATTCAAGAAACCCATTGCTTTCGATATCCGTCTTTTACATATTCATTTCGTTATTTTTGGCAATGAAATGATTGTAAACATTTGGAAATATAATGGCGTATGAACTAATGTCATATGTTCTTTTCCAAATAACATATCAAAAGTTTACCATTATCTAAATAGCGGATCCAGGTGATATAACTCGAAGTGAGAGAGAGAGTAGGTACTTAAGATAATGCAAATCCATATATTAATATACATCCTTCATAAATGTATGGAGGATATTTCCGTCTGACAAGTATTAATATGATGACTAGTCAGTTCCAACGCTGTTTAAGTTTTATTTTGTAGAAAATATGACAAGAAATTGAAATAAAACGATGTAATAAGATTTCTTGATAATCATTTTCGAAATGATATACGATCATTTGTTTCTTACCCTTTCACTGATACGCTCTGAAATCATTTGCGTCCCCTGTGTGATAGGCATTTTCTGAATAATATTTGCTGCAGTTTTGAATATTTCCTGTTGAGACACACGGGCATACAATTAGCAGGCAATAAAGCAATAAATACACTTTACATTATTAGTTATGAAAAAAAAAAATTATAGTTGGGAGTTAGTCATACGCCCGGCAGCGTCGTTTCACTTAGTTCAGGCAACAATAATCTCTTTGACAAACATATATATATATATATATATATATATATATATATATATATATATATATATATATATATATATATATATATATATATATATAATATATATATATATATATATATATATATATATATAATATATATATATAGATAGATAGATATACACACAAATGTATATACTTATATTCATATATACATATATATATATGTACATATATACATATATATACATATATATACATATATATATATATATATGTGTGTGTGTGTGTGTGTGTGTATGTATGTATGTATATATATACATACACACACGTATGGAATTCATGTTGAACAGATTGCAACAGGAACGACGAAGGGAAGGGCAAGAAAACACACGAATATGCCGAAGGCCTTTTCACTATTGCTTCGTCAGGGCATATGCTACATGAGGTACATAGAGGAGTATATATACAACTACTGGGTGATCAGGTCACGTCGGTAATCAGGTGAGCGACGACCTTGGCTAGTTCATGGCTCCCCGTAGCGGTGTTGATGTTGTTAGTTGTATGAATGAACGCCGCTTCTACCATCTTCCTTTGTCGTGGGGCCAGGCCTTGCTTTATGATGGAGGCCTGGGACCACTTCGGGAGGTGACCATCGGTGTCTGCGTGAACAACGAAGGCGCTTCTCGTGTCATGGCGTCGGAGAGCGCTGCGGTGTTGACTGATACGTTGTTCGTGCAGTCCTCGTGACGTCTCGCCTATGTATACCTCATCACAGCCCCCACGAGGTATGCTGTACACCTGGCTGAGGGGTCTGTTATGGTTTGACCTCTTCTCTCTCACGATGTCTCCGATCTTCTTGCCTGAAGACGTAGCTATCTTGAGAGTATGGCCCACCAGGGCCTGCAGGTGCTCAGTTAATTCCGAGTGGGGGATGATTATCCTCTGAGTTCTACTTTGTGTGTCCTCACCTCTCGGCCTGCTCATGATCTTCTCGGCCTTGCGTTGGAGCTCTTTTCGGTGTCTTACTCTTGCCCTCTCTTTCTGACTTCCTGGTGCAGCCTGGGCCTGCGGGAAACGTTGATTTCCAACATTCGCCTGGGCTGCGGTGACGTGATCACACCCCCCTTGTAGCAGGATTGGGGTGCAGAGCGTTAACCACACCAAAACTCCAAGTTCAGCCCACCCAGGGGGATCTCCTGTCCTGTGGTGCTGAAGGGTCGAGTGTAGGGATCAGAGCTTTTTGTGAGGCCCTTCTTCAGACCTCACCCAGAGAGGAGGTATAAAGATAACCCCCGAAAGGGGACAAATCTACTTCCAACTCTAATGACCACCACAAAATGAATCCGACCATGGCAGTCACCCTGGAGCCTTTCAAGGCTGCAGGGGGGCGAAAGAAAAACCCAAAAGCAGGCCGAACGTGTCCGGCCTGCTGAACCGAGCAAGGACAAGATAGAAACACCAACCACAAAGTCTGTCCATGCACACTAGACTGAGGGAAGCCTGAACTCCCCTCAGAACTCCCTCAGTCAAGAAGGGGCTCCAGCTGTACCAGCCAAAACAGCTGCCCCCACTTCCAATGGCCTTAAACCCCTGCAAAGGGGAGGCGTGAAGCGACGAAGGGTGGAAACTGACTCTGAAGAAGAGGCAGAACACACCCCAAGTCGACTAACGCGGTTTAAGGTACCAAAAAATACTGAAGACTTCGACAATGCATACCAGCTGGTAAGGGCATTGGAGAAGGAAAGAAATGTGAGATTATCAATCCGAATCTCCAGAGATGAGGGCATGATCATTGCCCCCAAAGACAAAGCCACCATGAACTTCCTGCAGGAAATCAAGGTGCTTAAAGATGGGAGGAAGGTGTGTATCTCACCACTGACCTCCCTAGAGAAAAAATCCAAGATGGTGCTACTTGGCTTTCCACTTGGGTTCGACGTGGAGGTGATCATGTCTCTCCCACAAGTGGTGGAGGCTTCCTGCATGACCAAAGGGAAGTCTCCAACCAGGCAAGTCCTTGTTATCCTCAAGGGAGCCCCAATCACCACCCTTGATCTGGGTAACTGGGGCTCATACAAGCTCAGGACATATGTGCCAGAGCCCTTGAGGTGTTTCACGTGCCAAAAATTCGGGCATCACCAGCCCAACTGCAAGGCCAAAGCCAAATGTGGTGTATGCAGCGAGGCACACGAAACGGAAGTGTGTATTAAGGCACACAAAGATGGCCAGAAGGACACAACAGCCAAGTGTCCAAACTGTGCCAAAAAACATCATGCCTGGAGCCTGGCTTGCTCTGTCAGGAAACAGGCAGTGATTAAAAAGCAGGAGCTAGCCAAAAAGCGTCCTGACTTTGTCCCTGCGCCCCCAGGTACCTATGTCTGGGGCCAAAACAAAAAACAAAATAAAAAGGAGAAGACTCCCCGACCTCCTAAGAGGAAGGAGTCGCCCCCACAGAGAAAATTGGATACCTCTAACAGAGAGGAATTCCCCGAGCTTGCTAGTGGCAAAACCACAAAAAATAACCAAAGGGAAAAAGGTTCAAAGTCCACAGCAATGGTCCCCCCAGTAGATGATAATCTTTTCTTTGACGAGAAAGATATGACTCTCCTGTTGAGTGCTGTAGTTTCTGCAGTAGCAGAGGACCAGTGAGGAGGCGGAGAAAGCAGTGCAGGTCGCCATGACGGCTATGACCCAAACTGTGGCGGCTCTGAAGGGAAGGAAGCTAGAAGCCTCCAAACCGATAACGAGCAGCGCCCCCCTCCCTAAATCCTCGGATGGCAGGCTAGCTTCAAAAGAAACACCACATAAAACCCCAGCTAGTCTGTCAGGACAGGCTGAAAATGTGCAGCAGGCCGAGTCTGTACAGCCAAAGTCTCGTCCTCTGACCCGAGGTGACACTTCCAACCTAGGCCCTACACCCCCTGGTAAGGCCTTAACCGGAGTGTCTGACTTAGAGGAAGTTGTACAATCCTCAATCAATGAGGATCTGTATTTATCTGATGCCACCAGCACTGGGGCATCGGAAGATGAAGCAAGTGACACTGAGTAACCATCATGGCACACAATCTAAGCATACTGCAGTGGAATATCTGTAGCTATAAAAGCAAGAAACTCATTTCTCCAGTCCATTGTGCGAGCAAGGAGCATTGACGTCGTCATGCTCCAGGAGACACTAACAATGGGATCCGTGTGCTTCTCAGGATATCATGCCTTCACCACTCCAATCCTGGATGGTGCTAGAGGCCTGATGACCCTGGTAAAAGAAGCTATCCCTTGCTCCTTAATAGCCAATCCGCCGCACTGTGGAGATGGTGTTGAATCTCTTGCTGTTGAGATTCAGCTACCTGGGGGCTCTATAAAAATATATAATATTTATAGCAAACCACTGTGTGAGAGCTTAGATCTGAACCAGGTCTGTGCTACTGCAGCACAAGACCGAGTGATCATAGGAGGAGACTTCAATGCACACATGGCCATGCTGAATCCCCGCAAAAGGCCGAACGCGGCAGGCATTCACATAGCAGAAGTGCTTCAGACATTCCCTGAGATCGCTCTTCTCAACACCAAAGAACCAACGCATGTGAAGGGAGGGGTCCTAGACCTTACCTTTGTCACTGCAACAATGGTGGAGAGAATTCGATGGTGTGTCGATGATACGGTTACTAGTGATCATTACGGCATAGTCACCACACTAATGGATGCAGGTCCAGCCCAAAGACCACACCACATTCCTAAATGGAAAACTGACAAGGCCAACTGGTTTGCCTTCCAAGAAGGCTTGGCTCGATGTCTGAAAGACAATGAACCCAATAACAATAATGAAAATGTGGATGTGCTAGAGGCAAGGCTAATCCAGGCCATAAACCAGGCAGCCTCACAAACCATTCCCAAAACTCGTCCATGGTCCAGAACTCACAAAGACGCCTGGTACTATAATGACGAGATCAAAGAGGTCAACCACAGGGTTAACATGTGTAGAAAAAACTTCCGACGGCAAAGATCTCCCGACAATCTGGCCCTGTTGAGGGAAGCTGTCGTGGATGCCAAAGAAACTGCCAACAGAGTAAGGCAGGAAAAATGGCTGGAATGGTGCCAAACTTTTGGGCACCAGACCAGCCTTACAGAGTTGTGGAAACGGGTCAGGCAAGCGACAAGCCGCCAAGCCCCGAAATGCACTCATCATGACCCACAATCAGAGGCTAACAGATTGGTGCTTGAGTTCTCTGCCAGAACCAGCACCAACAATCTGCCTCCAATGATGAGAGAAAAACAACAAAACTTAAATCCAGAAAGACTTGCTCTCATAAGAGACAAGGCACTCGAAGCTGATGAAGCAGATGCCTTGTTCTCTCTTAGGGAACTAAGAAAATCATACAAATCCAGTTCTGGGTCAGCACCGGGATCTGATGGGATCTCTCACCCCATCATTTCGCATCTAGGCCTTGCAGGAGAACTTGCATTCTTGCAGGTTATCAACAAATCCTGGCAAACAGCCACGGTGCCCCAGAGCCGGAAACAAGCCACAACAGTTCCCATCCCAAAACCAAAGGAGCCTGGCAAGTACCGCCCCATCTCTCTTCTCAGCTGCCTGGGTAAAACAGCTGAGAAGATGGTACTCAACAGGCTCCGATGGAAAACGGGTCCCCCCCATGAACACCTGCACGGGTTCACAAGGGGTAAGAGCACTGCTCATAGCATTTCCACACTCTTAAGCACAATCTGCACTTCGCCTGCCGTGGTTGTCTTCCTTGACCAGGAGAAGGCTTTTGAGTTGGCAAGTCCACTTGCCATTCAAGAGACCCTAATCCAAAAAGGAGTCAAAGGCAGACTCTTGGCCTGGATAGCTGACTATTTTAAAAATAGATCAGCAAATGTCAGATTTCAAGGCCACCTCACAGCACATGCCACTTGAAAATGGAACTCCTCAGGGAGGGGTTCTTAGTCCAGCCCTGTTTAATACCCTCATGTCCAACATACTCGACATCCAGAGGCATGCAAGATCATCTCTTATGCAGATGACTTGGCAATCATAGCCTCTGGCAACCACTGCCTTACTAGAGCTCAGCGTTGTCTGAACCTGGTGTCTGAAGAGTGTTGTAGGACGGGTCTAAAAATATCAGCAGCAAAATCCAAAGCAATGGCCCTGAGAACCAATGTCAGAAACAAAAAACTCACCATACAGGGTATGGATCTGGAATGGGTGAAGGACTATCTATACCTTGGTGTATGGATAGGACACACACTCACTTCCAAAAAGGAGATCCAATACCTGCTTGACAGAACCAAGGAAAGACTGTCAGTCATGAAAGTCATGACAGGGAGACACATAGGAGCAGGACACAAAGTACTAAGATCATTCTATGTACATGCTGTCCGTCCTATTATTGACTATGCATCTGTCGCCCTCATTGCTTCCAGCACAACATTAAAAGAAAAACTGGAAACAATACAAAACGAAGCAGCCAGGATCATTCTAGGTGCACCTAAGTGGACAAAGGTCATCAACCTCCTCATGGAAGCTGATTTACCGTCCATGGACACTAGAATAGATCTAATGGCAGCACAGTTCCTTTCCAAGGTCCTGCAGGCACCCACAAACTCCTATCTAAGACAAAGAGTTCTCAGACGCCTGCAACAAGATTATCAGTTGTTTGCAGACAATTCCTGGCTCACACATACAGCCAGAGTTTTGATACACTTTCAACTAAAAGATTCATTGCTTGCCAAGGGTATGGACTCCCCTCACCCTGACTACAAAGAACCCCCGCCGTGGGCAAACGAAATGATCGAATTCTCAATTCTAAATCTCACAATGAGAAAAGATCAATATTCCATGCCTAGCCTAAAGGCACAAGCACAAAGGGTCATTGAACAAATAACTCCGCCGGGTAGTATAACTTACTACACGGACGGATCCGTGGATCCAATAAACCATACTGCAGGCGCCGGTTTTGCAACAAAGGATACCACAGCATCCATTAGGGTCACTGACAATGCCTCAACGCTTCAGGCTGAAACGGTTGCGATCATGGAAGCATTGACACACGCGTCCCTGAGGGGAGGGCACGTTGTCATTCATACAGATTCAAGAGCAACTATTGACAGTTTACAGCATAGCATGCCCCCAGATAACATCTACCTCTTGACAACAGTACTATACATAGCCCAAAGAATCCTTAGTCAAGGTAGAAGAATCATCATAAACTGGGTCCCAAGCCACATAGGCATACAAGGGAACGAGCTTGCTGATAAACTAGCCGAAAAGGGCAGGGGTATGCCCCCATCCTCCATGATCGTTAAACCCAGCCGAAGGGGACTGAGCCAAGGTACCAAAGCTGCAGCGTGTGCGGTCCTCCGGGGAGCACATAGAGAAAACATCACAAAATCGCTCGCTGCCAAGTGGTACTCAGATGCTTCAGGCTATGAGCCACTAGCCCTTCCTCCAAATACAAAAAGAGGTACCGAAGTCATACTATTCAGACTAAGACTAGGTTACCAATGCGCTTGGCAAATTATTGATAGTGAGTCTGGGAGGTCATGTAAACACTGCGGCGAGCCTAACGCCACCCTGTTACATTACTTGCAGAATTGTGTACACACACAATTTCTGAGACAGGGACCACCCACCACAGCCGCCGGGCTGGTAAAAAGGGTGTGTGCAACATGCTTACCCCGTGGCAGCTGGATCGCTTGCTTGCAATCCAGCCACCGCGGTAAGCATGCAGTTCAAAGAAAACATTTGAGTTAACTAGAAATAGATAACACAGGCCGGGCCACCCCAGAGAAAAGGCCCGGGCGAAGCATGACTTCGCAAATCTAACTGAACTGAATTCTCTCTCTCTCTCTCTCTCTCTCTCTCTCTCTCTCTCTCTCTCTCTCTCTCTCTCTCTCTCTCTCTTTCTCTTTCTCTTTCTTTCTCTCTCTCTCCATCCACCCCTCTCTCTATTATTTTAATGCTGAACTATTTTCTTTGAATCACATAGCGTGCCATAGACAAGCGCTCTGCGTGCCAGGTTTGGTACTTGTGCCAAAGATTGCTCTTCTAGAACACTGAAATACATTAAGGTTTTGTTCAGCCTTCCTTCTGACAAGAGTCATGGACTTCCAAAAACTATGATAAAATGAGCTATTTATTCTATAAAAAAAAAAGAAAAAGAAACATAAAACGAAACACAAACACAGTAAAACACAAGCACAATAAAGCAAACACTAAAACAGACAAAAATGCAAGCACTAAAACACGACAGAGACATAAAACAGACATAAAACACATTGACCACAAACACTAAAAAAATAATAAATACGTATAGAGAATCTTAATCACTTAGCTCTCTATATTGCCGAGACCACCCTTTCTGGGCACCGCAGCCTCTCGAGTCCAGCCCTGGGACCCTGGGACTCTCGTGCGCGGGGCCGGGAACTTTCCATTGTCACCTCGGCCCGCGAAACAATAGTGGTTCTCATTGGGGTTTATCAGATAAGAATTGTTTCAAAATCATTAAAGTATCTTTTCTGTATTCATTCAAAATAATCCTTGGTTCCGTTTGTAAAAAAAGAATAATAGTTTCATTAAATTATTACAAGTAAAATGAGAAATAAGAACCATGATGAAAGTGCATATATTAAAAAAAACATATAAAGTTCATAAAAGCTTCATTATAAAACGGTGTAAAAGATTCAGAATGAAATTCTCACAAAGGTATTAAAAGTATTAAAGATCATAAGATATATTTATTCGTGATAACATTTTCTTGGTCTGTTTTTTCGGCGTGGGGCTCATTGTAAAGACAACGTGAGAAATGTTTATTAAAATCACTAAAAACAGTAGAACACACACT
>NC_091581.1:18470355-18485355 GCF_042767895.1 Penaeus vannamei
TTAATCTCTTAAGAGTCCAGTGTATGGTAACCAATGTTGATTTAGCATTACATGAGTATGGCCCTGATGAGGAAGAGCAGTGGATACCTATTGAGGCTATTTAATCGACTGTCTTTTTTAATATAATGTAAATAATGTACTGTTGGTTAAAATGTAAGACATTTTCGATGTCCTGTTTTTTTTTTGTTTCTATGGTGTCAATGTTGAATCAGCATTGCCAGAAAATATGAAGTGTGTTGAATTTATGGTCATTCCAACCACCAGATAATAATATACATATAAAATGAGTTTTTTTTGCATCTTTTCAGATATATAAAATTCTCAAGTCTGGTATTTTTTGGGCAAGACACGAGATAACATGAAGCTGAACTGTTCAATTCAAAATAGATATTGATATTCTAGAGATAAAAATTCCTTCCCTGTGATGTCTTTATTTATTTATCTGGAGGAGTCAACAAAGTGAGTTATTAGTCTTGTAATTAAAAGTAAAATCGAATTGGGAAATTCAATAAATGATGTGATAAACAAGAAAAATAGTTATTAGTCTTTTATTTAATAGTAAAATCAAAATGGGAAAGTCAATAAATGATGTGATAAACAAGTAAAATAGACATTATTTGATATGCAAGCACATTAGCATTAATTGCATAGATTGTTGTTAAGGAATGAAATTATATTAAGGCAATTTCTGTCAAGATATATTAATAGATTTATATTAATGAAGGTGTTATTATTTGTGTTAATTAGTTTGTATTGATGAAATTGTGCATTTTGTCACAGGTCACATGAATCAGTAATGGTAAATGACTAAAAAAACATTATTTGGAAATGAATTAATATATATTTTGATATTGATGATGTAATTATTTTGCAGGTTGAAACTTTGTGAGTATAATAAACCATGTTACAACACATTGTTTGAATAGTCCCAGAACCAGAGTTTACAGTACATTAAGTACTATATATATGGTTTTGAAACTTATGAATTGCTAGCCTCAGTTATCAAATGTCTGTTTCTAGTTATAATTTGTACAGTACAGAGAAGTATGTGAATGATGGTGATATTTTCCATTTATGTACAGTGCCTAGTGAGCAAAAAATCTGTGCAACTGAAATTGTAACAGTAATTCTTGTCACAAAAAAGGAACAACAGTTACACAGCATTTCCATTTCATCAGTTATCTTACCTAATATTAATTTATTTTTGCTCTGTGTAAAATCACATGATAAATATTGTGTTCAAATATAAAAAAGTGAATTTTTGAAGTAATATAATAACCACTTTTAATTTCAAGCTTAAAAAATAAAAAAACACATTTTAGTTTCCATAATTATTTTTATTTAACATAAGTATCACAGATATTTTTGTATATTTACATATTTAAAAAAAATATTAGTTAACTGTTTATTAGAAAATAACAATACAGTATAGATATGTACACAACTCTCACAGCCTTTGTGACATATATCTATCCTTGGTGCTGAATATGCCAGAAAATAGGCACATGTATAACCATTAATACAAAAATAACATGCAACAGTCATACTCCAAATGTATTTAAAACATATAATCACAATTGGCCACCTAAAATTCATTAAATAAAGTAACTTAACTATGTAGTTCAACACTGTCAACTACATGAATGCATCAGGATGGAGGTAGCATATCTGGTCTAAACTTGCGATAAAGGTATTGCTTTATCTCTGAGGCCTTTTCAAATGTCATGCACCCTTTCTCTTGGATAGTTGCAACAGAACTGTGGAAAAGAAAAGAAACAAAATTGAATAGACTAATTTCCTTAGCAACAGAATATCAAAGGATTAAGGGAATTTCAAGTAAAATCAGCTAGAATAGTTGATAGTTCTCACTGAGGTAAAGACTTCAATAATCTCTCCCTTGCTGCTGCTGAACCATTCAGTTCTTTCCACTGAAAACAAAGACTGTACAACAAGCACAACATATAAATCAACATTTAAACATTCCATTATGATTACTATGCCCAACTTAATGTAATAGCCTTCAACCCTGAGTATCACTCTAATTGAACAATCTCTATGTGCATCAGACAGTATCCAAAAGTTCAATTTCATATACGTTAAAAGCATCTGAATGTTGTGCCCGGTACTCATGTTAAATACTAATATATCAGCTCTTTTGCATTATGTGTACATGCTTATAAATCCTAACACAAAAATGACTTTGCTAGTTATATTTTTTTTAAACATCTAGCTGGTATCCTTTCATATTCATAATTCTAACATTAAATAATTTCATTAATAATAAATATCTTACCTGTTAATAAAGTCGACTACAGTTTTGAAGTTGTATGCCAAATAGATGGCTGATGCATAGCTGATGCGTGGCAAGGATTTGAAAAAATTCAGAATCTGTAAGAGAGCAAAAGCATAAAGCTATTATACAATAAGTATAAAAAATGGTCTTTTTTTTCTCTCTCTCAAAAGCCTTCAATATATAAAAGATGACTATCTACATTACCAACTAATAACTACATTACATTTAAACTTATGTTTACAGTTCTGAATGTCATGTCACTTCCACAATGCCAGAGATAAACATAAGGAAGGAGGTACCGACAAACACAAAAACTATGTATGTATACCTTCTGATGCTGAATTAAGAAAGATGGGACCACCAAAATACTAAACCCTTTTCCCTTCTCTTGTTCTACAAGTTGCCACACTATCTGGGAAGTGTCCTCTGAAAAACAAATATATGCTTGCATTTATCAATCAACACTTGGAATCCTTTATTCACAGATAATTCACACTTCTTCACATCTGATATATCTATTATCAGTGTGGTCTCTGTAAATGGTATCATCTGAATAAGTAAAAGAACTATACTCGCTCCAATCTCAGAAAATATAATAAAACTGGCATCTCATCCAAGACTCTAGAGAACCTCAATCCACATTTTTTTTTTTTATCTTAATTATTTGAAACTAATAGGTATATTCAAATGTTTCAATTTTTGACACACATTTTTTTGTCATTATTATCATCAGCATCATTATTACTATTATTACTATTATTATTTCATCATTTCATCATTTCATCATCATCATCATCATTATTATTTACTGGTTATGGAAAGAGAGAAATTACATAAATGTTCTGGTTTACTACAATACAAAAGAGTTTAGACATCATGAGCACAGAATAACTATGTTATTGTTAGTGGTTAATACATATTATAGCCATAAAATAAGATAGTGATAAGCCTACTGTTAGACATTAACCTTATGTTCAGTGGCAACATTGTCTCAAGATTCTTTAAGCAACTGGTACAGAAACATTAATAGATATATGATAAAAGATACATCTACACATTGTCCTATTTCATGTACTGAGACTTAGCATCATAGGACATGTTTTTCTTTTTTCATTGCGGAACTGAAAGTAAACATCAACCTCCTCTCAGTAACTAAAGATGGCATAAGTACCTTAATATAAAACAGCCACTTTTTCAAACACTGTTGACTAACTCACCTTGATTTCTTGAATACAAGACTTTGAAGCGCTTGACATGAGTACAGGCACATGTTATGGTGTCCACGTATTTTGAGCGAGTACTGTGTGCATTGTGAGGAGATTCTCCGGGCTTTAAACGGTCTGATTCTATAATGAGCACAGAACGTTCATAGATGTCTAACATGCCTTGCACCCTCTGTATTAACTTCCCTCTTTGCTGAATGCTTGTAAATGCTGAAAGAAGAAAAAACAGGAGAAAATATTGTAAGAAAATGTACACAGAATGAGGAATTCACATCAAGTATATAGTTTAAATACAGCCACAAGAACATATCAAGGTACATTCTTTTTGAAAAATAGAGCTGCCTGGAAAATACAAACATATTTGTACTACAATTGAAATTTGTATTGAGGTTTGTTTCATTGAAATAATAATAATACAATGAAATATTGAATGAACTTCAGACAGAAGCACTAGCATTCCCCAACACAGGCATATTTGTGTGTGTGCAGAAGTGGATCATGATCTCTGGGAAATAATGAAGTCTGAAATCTTACACAAATTTGTCCTATCTACCCATGATCTATTGTGTAAAAACTTGATAATCCAACTTGGATTCCTACAGTTATAAAGTTAAACTGAATAACCAAAATAAAACAAACACAGAAAGGAATACTTACCCGAATACAATAATCTGGTGACTCCCATTCTCGTTGATGTAACATAATGAGCGTGCGCTAGTTGGGCCACCGATACATTAACTTCTTTATGCAGTCTTATTTTGGACGCAATACTGCCTGCAATACTGATTTCTTGAGAATCCACCAGTAGGAGGGGTGGAACCTGATGAGAGAGATAAAAAGAAAAATAGAAAAAAAAAATGAAAGGAGCATTAATTTTTTCCAGATAAGACAATGGTGTTAAGATTATTTTCAACTCTATGAAGTGCTTGAAATATCACACTTGTAGATTACAAATGAGCTAAAATCTAAAACTTACACAATAATTACCATATACCTTTATACATCCTACAAAGAAGAAATAATATATATATATACATATATATATATATATATATATATATATATATATATATATATATATATATATATATATATATATATATATATATATATATATATATATATATATATATATATACATCTATATATATATATATATATATATATATATATATATATATATAGATATATATATATATATATATATATATATATATATATATATATATATATATATATATATATATATATATATATATATATACATATATATATATAAAAGACCATAACAGCAATCTTTCAATTCACTGGCTACACTTACTGAAGCTTTTGTTCCAACAGAGTTGTTTTCTTCTTTGGGTTTGACATCTGAGTTTTTGAAGTGACTTCCAGATGCTGATAAAGACGAAGAACCTTGCATTCTCACAGTGTTTGATGAGTTTCCTGGTACCTTTTGCATATGCAATGACAATAAAATGTATTTGGCTTGTATATCAATAATTATGAACTTAGCCTAATACTTCTATATGATTCCTATTAAGTCAGCAGTTAATCAGCTGATTATCATATAAAAAATTAGTAACATATTAAGACTTGTTTGAATATCTATGCAGTACCAGAAATATAGAATCAGAAGTACAAGGTTATGGGTACAACTTATAAAACTGTTATCAAAGTCACCACATATTATCAAAGAACATACTTTACTAATATGCTTCAATACTTCCAGTGGGTAGGAAGGAGAAATCATATACAAAAACACAGTAACAAAAATATTTCAGTTCATTTCCTGTACTCACCAAAGTTTTTGTCATGTCAGATCTGTTCATGTCTTTAGGCTTGGCTTCAAAGTTTTTAGAAAGAGATGTCAAGGGTCGCTGCATTTCCATTGGAGAGGAGGAGTCTCGCATTCTTGCCGAGTAATATGAGCTCCCAGCCTCCCGTTCATTTCGTAATGATAACGATGATGATGAAATTGTCCTGGGTTTTACTGGCACTGTAAATTCTTTAGTCTCTTGTTCTTCTTTTAAATCAAAATCAAAGCCCTCTGAGCCCAAGTCAAACGATACGCCCAATGTATCTTCCACTTTAATGGCACTGTTTTCCTTGACTCTTTGCGTGCCCTTTGTCTGTTTGTTGACACTTTCTGCTTGCTTCATTTTCCCCATTACTCGGTCCTTGAGAGGTACTTGCACTCGGCCTATTTTCTTGAAGTCATCATCAGGCGAGGAATCAAGTGTTATATTTTCTCTGCTTCGCTTAAACGAAGATGAAATCTTTGTCCTCTCTGCCAACACATCTTCAGTATTGGATGCTTGACCTCTACCTAATTTCATGTTTGCTTTTCCTGATTTTAGTTTATTATGGCTGTCAAGTCCCACTGCTTTGAAATTTCCCTTATTTGGTTCAGCTACTTTTCCAGAGGAATTCGTTCCCTTTCCTGAGAAACTGTTGTTCATAATATTGTTCTTTTTGGCTTCAAATGTACTACTGTCACTATTTTTCATCTTTTTGTGCTCTACTTCATGCTCTTCATCACTTGACGACTTGTTCATAATTATTCTTTTTCTTTTGCGCTGCCTTTTATCTGCCTCTTTCTGCCTCTTCTTAGCGTTGGCATGATCATGCATTGCCTAGACAGAAGATATATAGTAGTCATTAGGGTTGTACGAAATAGCATTATCTACAGTAAAACATATATCCCAGCTTCCTTTTTTAAAACCTTTCGCTATCCACTAAAATGACAAAGATTCTTTAATTCATCTCTGTTAAAAGGGAAAAAAAAGAGAGAAAAACACAGTTACTTCTTTAAAGCATTACAAAAATACCTTGTATTGAAAAATAAAAAAAAATAACTTAATAAAGGGAAGGGCAACACAAAACACCTTGATCATAATTGAATCTTCGGCTAGCATAGTATCTCCCATGTACTCTGTGTCATACTCCACAAAGTTGTTATCCACCACAAAGCTGTCTTCTTCCTCCTGAAAACAAATAAGGTTCTACATATTAAAAACAAATAGATTAATAAATAAATCATTTTACTTTTGATAATATAGATCTCTATCCTTACCTATAGTCTTGCATACTGTACCATTTATCATGATTGGAGACAAGCTGTCAAAAACTGGTGGGCCGTTTTTCCTTTGCCATGAATGTGCCGTTTGTAGTGCCTACTAATAAATCTCATACTGTCTGGCAAGTCTCCTCAGCAAAGCATATTTCATGCAGTCATACCTCCCCTTCCCCCCTTTCAAAAACTTCATTATTTTGTCACCTCTTGGTTTCTTTCTGGTGTCCTTTTATTTTTCATAATTACAAATATATAAATACATAATTTGCTTTTGAATATCAACATGTTTTTCATGCTCTACATACAATTTACTTTGGTAATCTATACACATTTCCAGTAATTCATGAGAGGTAACACTGTAACTTTTATAGCTTTAACATACACTTGTGTATATAGCAGTACTGGATTATGAATATTTTTGGTGGGCAAAAATCAAGACAAACCCATTTTGGTGAAAATTTAAAATTCAAGCATTATTTGAGAGCATGTGCTTCCAAAGGCATTCTTAGACCAATGTTGGTCTGACAACACCTTTGGATGTGCATGCCGTCCTTTATGGTTAGTGGGCAGACAAGCTGGAGGGCTTATAGTTCTACGTCCTTATCAAATATTAATATACCATAATATACATGCCTTTCCAGATGACAAACTGACAATATATACTCACCTCTTCAAAATCTTCACTCTGTTCATCTGTGTCAGAGAGAACAACAGGAGCACGATGTGAACGGTGATTAATGCGATTTGCCAATTTTGGGCTGACAACCGACTGCAAGTAGACTGCCCTCATGCTGCAAGTGATAATCATGGAAAGCTTTAATAAACTCCTTAAACCAACATTAAAATTTACATAAAAAGATGACTCTACCTAGCAATACAATCCTTTTATTGCCATGAAAAGTAATAGGGCAAATACTCTATCCTGTCATATGCATGTAGCCTATGTGAACATAATTCTAAGGTGATATATTTATTGCTAATCTATCCTGAATTGTTCAGAGTACTTCAACAACAAGGCTGATGCAATGAAAGAAAAGTATTCCATAAAATAGCTAAATATTGATAGCCATGGTAATACAACCTTTAAAATAATTAATGGTTGACTTCCATTGATTGGCAAGGTTAAGGCAAAGTCAATCATTATCAACAACAATTCCAGCAAAAATCACAATGAAACTTACTCTACAGCTGCATCTTGGGAGAGCTGCGTACAATCATCGACAAAACTCTCATCGTATTTGTCAAGATGCTCTCCCTCCGACTCATCACTGGACATCCCCTCTCCATCCTCTGATAATTCTGCTTCATTATGGATAAAGTTGTTTTTCTGAAACGGCAATAGACCCAAATAAGAAATTAAACATTAAAAGTTCTATATTTCTACTAAGCTTATCTAAAATAAGAAAAAAGAAAGAAAAAAAACAAGTGAATAAATTTTTTAAAATCTATAAATGCTAACTGGTACTTGCATCATCTATAATTCATCATAGCAATGACTGTGGATCTCCAGTACAGATAAACAATCAAATGTTTTACCAGCTAGGAAAGTCAGAAAGAAGAGTAATATTTCCTTCTGTAAAACATAATAAAAAATCTTTATCTACAAAAAATGAAAAAGAAAAACAAAAAATATGTATCTATATAATGTATAAAATTCAAAACCTTGATTTTTTTTAATAATATAATGAAAAAAGAGAGAGAGAGATATCTTTCTTGGACTCACCAATATTTCATTTTTTTTCATCTTCTTCTCAGCCTGATTAATGTACTTGGGCCCTGGACGTAGAATTGACACTTCGCCTTCAAAATCGTCATCCTCTATGGAAACTGTGGAGTCTCGGCTGTTGTTTTTATGACTCTTACCCTTCCAGCTCTTCCGTTCTGAATCTGTGCTGGCTGAGCTTGAGCTAGTCATTGCCCTCCTTGCTTGGAGACTTTCTCCTGCCGATTTTGGACTATTCATCAGCTCTTCCTCACTATCTGAATCCACAACCTGACCAAGTCTTCTCTTTTGTCTTCGCCATACCTGCGTTGCCTCCTGAGTTCCTGCCACTAAACTTGTGTTAAGCTTGGCTGGTTCGCTCTTTTTGCAAACTGGTGATTCGTCATCTGAAACAATTATGACTTCTGAGTTCTCAGCTTTATCATCAGCATAGAGAGAGAAACTCACTTCCTTTTTCTTCTTTTTCTCTTCTTTGGCCATCTTCATATTCAGCTCAATATCAGCCAGCAGAGACTCGGACATGGGTTCAAAATCTCCACTCCCCAGCAAGTCCCAGTGATCCGAACTTTTATGCTGACTTTCCTTTTCTTCCACTTCTGACCAATTATTATTATCAAAGTCAATGTCATCAAGCAAGGAAAAGTTGGGCTCTGCTCCTGTAGTCCTGAAGTCTGGATTCTCTGAAGATAGATTTTCTTTAGGTATGGGTAGAACAGGTGCTGCTTTTTTCCTTTCAGTCGCGTATGAAGTACTCCTTCCATTCTGGCTTAAAGTCTTACTTAATGAGGGCCTTTTTTTGCTGTTTTTATTTCTATCAAGTGTAATTTCATCACATAAAGTAAAACTGGGTTCATTTAATATATCATGAGCTTCTTTTTCGGGCAGTAAAGGTTCAGACTTAGAACAAGACAGTCTTTTGCTTACAACTGAATTGCTTATCCCATTTCTGCCTGACAGGCTCCTCTTCAGTACCTTTTTATTACTATTTTCATCATTGCTTCTCTTCACATTTTCTGCTTTCTCCTGGACTATAGTTTTAGTTGGGGTTTTATAAGAATAATTAAGTCTTTCTTGTTTAAAAGCACCATCATTTTCCAGCTCAGATATACTCTTACTACAAGCAAACTCACTTTCTTCATTTGACTCATCATCAACAAGATTTATGATTTGTGTAACACTTAAAAGATTTTGCTTTGATCTCTCAAAAGGTTTTATGTCCTTCTGTTCAGAAGAATGCTTCTTCTGCTCAGGTACTGAAGGCTCTTTAGGAGTGGTAGATTCACATTTCTGGTCTTTGGGACCTTCAAGTTCATTCATGTCAAAGTCAGCAAACAAATCATCTTCAAAACTAAGGTCAAAGTTAACACTACACACTTCTTTTACTGAAGTGGATGGGGCTTTTTTGGGTTCCTCTGCAATACTGTATTTTTTGTGCATTTCAGAAATGTCTTCCATGTCATTGTCTACATTCATGCTACTTTCAGAAATTATTCTGTCTTCACAATTTGCTGGAAAATTCTCATTAGATTTGCTACTATTGCTTTCCTTAAGATTTGCATCAAATCTACCATTACTACTGGCTTTGAATTTTTCAATTTGGACACTTTCATCAATTTGGATTGTTCCATCTTTGTGGAATGCTTGTGGTATTTCCGAGTCCTCTATGGATTTAGAGAAATTGCTTCTCACACTTTTGTCAGAACTGGATCCATCCTGATTTAATAAAACCTGGTCTTGGGTACATTCTGCTGATACATTTACGTTATCTGACTTCACATTATCTTGAACTGAGAATTTACTGAGTTTACAGCGTACTTTACTTCTCTGACTGAGAAATACTGATGGTTCTGTAACAACAGAGGGTATTGGATTAACAGTATCATCATATTTTTTCCTTAAAATACTTTTGGCTGTACTTATCTGTCCTGGTAATGGTTCTATATTCTCAGCTTCACTAGACAATGAACACTCTTGTTCTATTCTAGTTAGATTTGGAGTTGTGACCTTGAACAGACGTTTTGCATTTAGTTTTGGTGTCGACGAATAAAGATTCAAATTGGGTCTAACAAGTTTCCTATAATTTGAAGGTAATATTGGTGACACTTCTTCAGCTACACTTTCACTAGCCTTTTCGGGTGTATTACTTGCATTTTCCTCTGTAATCATATCTTTGGTACCAATATTCTGCTGATCATCATGCATTTTTGAACAACCAGGAATTGGGCTGTAAGCATTCCTTTCATCTGAGTCTGGTATGACCATGGCCTCTTGTATTTCCTGTGTCTGTGCTATAAGAAGATTCACTTCCCTTGATATATCCACATCTTCAATCTCCGATATATCAGACTGCAGACATTTGTTTACCCTTCTACTTTCCATCCACTTATCTACTTCAGATAAGACCTCTGTAGGACTTAAGGGTTCATCGATTTCCTTGTCACTTGGAATGGAATATGGAGGTGTCATAATGTGGAGTGGAGACGCAGATGTGAAGGACAACATTGACACAACCTGCTTAGATATACTATCGTAAGCAGATGTAAAATCCATCGAGTCCCTTTTTTCTATTTCCATATCCTCTTCACAATTCCGTGATGGATCATTCAGGTCTTTTCTTCTGGCGTTATTTTCTTTACTTTTACTAAACAAGGAGGTTATCAAATCATCTCCATTGGCCTGATCCACATTGACATCCATTACACCATCCTCTATAATCTCTATGTCACTATCATCTTCCTTTCCTTTTGGTTTCTCAGACAAGATGTCGAAGTCTTCAAGATCTTGGTGGGTTTGGGACCTCAATTCTTCTGCATTTTTCCGTGCTTTCTGGCTGTTGAACATGTCTGTAATGAGGTTACTTTGTTTGGGTTTCATGTTTTTTTTCTTCTCCCCTTTTGCTATTTTGGATTTCTTCTTTGGAAGCTCCTCCTTTGATGTTGCTGCCTTAGCTTTCTTTGTCTCTTTATCTGTTCAAAAAGCAAACACTGAATACATTTCTTATCACAATTTTTTTCTGATGATTTTCAATATTTTCAAAACTCATCAATGACTCAAGGATAAAAAAGCCCAATGAAAATTAATGTCAAACAACTTTCAAAACTGTATCCATACCTAACAAGATTTCCTCATATCATAACCTTCTAAGGAGGTATACAATGATTCAAAAATAACTAAAAAGAGATCTCGAACCAGTCATGATAGAACAAAATATCTGTGTATAATTTTCCAAGGAAATTAATGTTCTGAAATACTAAATTAATACTCTTGAGATATTGACATGGCCTACTGGCATCCAAACCAAACAGTGAGAAAATACATAAACCTCATTCTAAAACACAAACCTTCTATGTAACTCATATCAAGAAAGGCCTGCATCTCAAGACTATAGGGGTCATCATCTGGGTCGAGATTAATCTGCAGGTCAATGAATTCTGTGAGCTGAACCAGATTCCGTGACTGCATAGAGTGTCCAAGTACATGTGTCTTCTGTAACATGGTCTGCCAGGGTTGGTAGTCTCCAAAGTTGATGGTGGACATTTCTTCCTTCACTTCTTGGTCTGTAAGTTTAACTATTAATATTATCTGTCACTTCAGTTTAATTCTCAAGTCACTGAGACCTTATTACTGGCTGTAATAGTAATTAAAAAAAAAAAAAAAATCATTTTGATAAATTAATATACATATATATTGTGTAATGTAACCAAAAATAAATCAAAAGTAACCTGTGCTATGAAAACACTCACCTTGTTTCTTCAAGCTCATGAATGTTGGCTTTGCTAGAGTCTTCACCTCTACCACAGGAACCCACAAATTGTCTCTTAGCCACTGCCATTCCTCTTGGCTTAGCATACCAACTTTACCTTGTTGTTTCTGTAAAGTAATATCATTTTAATACAGATAGCATTCAGCAATATTTTCTAGGTATATGCAGAATGTAGTAACTGTCTGGCCTAATGTAAAAATAAATATCAAATCGGCATAAGTTTCCAAATTACATGAAAGAAAAAATATCACCCAAAAAGACATATACTTTAACCCAAATATCTTTCAAACAATGTCCTTTTGAGGGAAACTTACCTTTTTCGACACATTTGTCCTCTCTAAGAGCGAGCCTGAGAGTGACTTTGAGCTTGTGTCAGATTTTCGGTCCTTGCCAGTCTTGGTCTTCCACGTGCCAATCTTCATGTGGAGCTTGTGACATACAGGTGTTATACCTTGCAAATGAATACATAAATAAAGTATTTTACCTTCAAGACTAATAAATAAGGTGTTACAACCTACAAATAAATAAATAAGGTATTTTACCTTCATAGAGCAAATAAACAAGGTGTTATAACTTGCAAATGAATAAATAAATAAGGAACTTTACCTTCAAAACAAATAAATAAGGTGTTATGAAGAATGAATAAATAAATGTTTTACCTTGCAAATAAATAAACTATACGAAATATCGTGCAAATGAATAAACAAGTGAGGTATTTTACCTTGCAAGTAAGTAATTAAGCAAAGGGATTTTCTTTTTCAAATTTGTTGACTGACTAAAAATTTCTCAAAACTGAGAACTGTCTCCAGCTATTCCCCAACATACCTCTTGGCACCATGCGAACATTTGACGGAAAGAGAAACCTTTTCAGTTTATCTCCATCTGATAGAGCTGCATTGATGTTTTTCTTCTGTAACTGACTCTGATTATACATCTGTAATACCAAAATTAATAGGTAAATACATACATTCAGCAAGTACACATAAACAAAAATTTGTAAATACAAATTTTAGAACTAAGCAATAAAAAAAGGCAAGGAATCTGCTATGTGAATGAAAATGAATGAAAATAACATAAAATTCCCAGACAAATTAATATCGACCAAAGCCATTAGCTCACCTGTTCCTCCTTCCCCTTTGTTACTAGGATGATGATACGTCCTTCGCGCTTTCTCCCTGTACGACCTATTCTCTGCACCAAACGGATTGGGGACTTCGGTGCATCATAGCAAATGATCAGATCAACTTCGCCAATGTCCAAGCCTGCAAGTTTTTTACTTTATTTAATTTGCAAAAGTTTGTTAATTTTGTGGTATTCATTCGTTTCTTCATGACAGGTCACGTTTATTGATACATATTTCCATTGGGATAATTTAGTTAGGCAGAAATTCTGAAGAAGATATAAATTGAAAAAACTCTATTACCCTTTTTGCCTCATAAAATTATTCCTTCTCATATCTGCCTTTTAAAGCAAAACTGGTTTATAAAATCTTTAAACACACTTGCCTTCTTCTCCTACACAGGTTGAAGTTAAAGTGTTAAACCCTCCCTCTTTGAACTCTCTCACAACCTGAAAATCAAATTATCTTTAACAGCTATTCAGTATGTTGCAATTATTAATTTGTGACCAACATATAACCATAACATACTTGCATTTACTTCTACAAACACCTAAAAAAATTATCTAAAATTACATTGATTGACACTAATACCTAAGCATTACAGTCATAATAATGACATTACAAAAAAATAATAATAATAATAAATAAATAAATAAATAAAAATTATAAAACTAAAAGATTTTTTTTTTTGCAAAAATCAAAATTACATTTATTTCCACCAACACCTAAAAATTGCAGTCATAATCAGCTGTGTATTACCTTTAACTGTTCCTTTTGAGTGAAACCCCTTCCTCCATGAGCTACTGTTGATTGGCCAACAAAGCTCATAGCCTTAACAAGAGGGTAATGGTGCTGTAACATCTCTGTAATCTCCAGTACACTGTCTCTGTACTATCAAGAGATAAAAAAGGAAAAGTCAGTCTCCATACTCAATAGCAAAAATGAATTACATATTTGAATATCTTAACGATGCTGAATCCCAAAGGGTAAAGTTTATCAAGAAAGTGTCTCATTGCTTATGACTGTACACATATATATACTGGATTTTATTTCAATATACCTGGGAGAATATCATCACTCGAGTAGACTTCCCTTCATCAAGAAACTTCTGGTGGTGTTTTATGACAATTTTGCGAAGTTCTTCCATTTTGGGATGACTTACAATGTATGGAGTAGATGACTTTGCTTTTGACTGTGGACTGCCAATCTACAAACCAGAAAGATTTATCATCAAGCTAATAAAGTGAATATTTTATCTAACAATACAAATGAGCAAAACAAATATTCGTACACAGAATCATGCATTTCATATAAATACATTAAAGGCTTTATAACAAGTATGATGCCACTATTCATAGATTTCAACATATACACCCAATAAATTAGAAATGGTTTTAGCATATCACTTTGTAGCATTATCAACCAATGGAAGTTTTACATTTAATCTAAAATATACCTGAAATGCAATAATGAACTTAATGTTTGTCTGTTTGTTGATGATAGAATAGAAAAGAAAAAGCATAGCACACACCAAGAAAAAGAACAAAAAACAGAGATGCTTCGATTATAATGTGCACTACACATGCTAATGAGCTATATGACCTGAAACATGAAAAGTATTTTCATATTCAGGCTGCAATACTGATTAAATGGCAAACATTTCTGTCATCATTAAAATCTTGTAAACTTATTGATAGTGTAAACAGCATCACTGAAGCAAAACATTTGCAAAAATCCATATCTTGTTCATCAGTGTTACTGAAGTAAGTTCAAAATGAACATGTATGTCTTCCCATTTGCTCTAT
>NC_091581.1:18490355-18495355 GCF_042767895.1 Penaeus vannamei
TTCGCTGTCAGTTCCAATTGCGATTTTTTTTTAAATGGCTAAGAAGCAATTCAAACTAAAATTCAACATACATAAAAGTTTAACATGAGATATGAGGTTATACACTGCATTCTCCTTTGTGCTTGTATTAGCATGAGAATTCTAAACATATACTTCAATTATCAAACAAAGTTTAGGGTAATTATTGATCTTTTAAGACACATAAATCAAAAAGTTCTTTTCATTAAAACCAACCTGTTGTACTGATCTGACATCTGTCCCTGGTGTGGCAGATAACGCTAATATACGGAAATTACACTGTTGTTCTCTTAATGCCCGTACAACCTGACATGAGGAATTCATAAATAAGTGGATAAACACAATAGCAATATAAAAACTGGAAAGGTAAATGTATAAAAGCACACACTAACAATAAAGCATCTACTTCCAAATATATAGCTATTTGCATTTATACAGACTGAAAAATTTGAAGAGTTTAGCCTTCTCCTATATTCATGGAATGCAGAAATATTTGTCTTGAAATTCCTGATCTCAATATTCTTTTCTCTGATTCTAATCCATTTCCACCAATGGCAACAGCAATAATTTCAAGTATTACAAAAAAAATACATTATATTCATCTGTACCTCAGCACTGAAACATGCTACTCCATGATTTGCTCTTTCAAATGCAAAATCATAAAACTAATCAAAACAACCCACCTGACAATATGCATGATTTCCAAGTGCACGGTGGGCTTCATCCAACACCAGGCACTTTATTTGGTCTGCAGGACATGCACCGCGTGAAAGGTCATTTGTAAGTACTTGGGGTGTCAGGAAAAAGACTCTTTTATCAGTCCATTCCTGTATCCTCGAGGCTGGTGCCATTGAACCTGTAAAAATATAAATTGGGAACAGATCAGAGGAAATGCAAGAAAATCTATGAAAAAACAAAATGTATTTGTATATAAGTGTGTGTTCTCATGTATCATTTCAAAAATTTATACTAAATTCATATATATTCTTTTTATCCCAGCATAATAATATCTTTTCAACATACCTGTCATTTGAGAAGTATCTTCCTGTGGCATACCTACAATATTAAAACAAGCTTCTACCTGCTGGGCTACGAGGGGCTTTGTTGGGGCCATAAATATAATCTTGCTTCTTGGATACCATCGATAAAAATTGTACATCAAGACTGCAGCAATAAAGGTCTTGCCCAAACCTGAAGATAGGAGGAAAACAATGACAAGATCAAAATCTTATAATAATGTCGTAAGAAACCCAAATCTTAAGGATTATATCACCACTGATTTCCACATCGTTCACAAATGGAAAATCTTACCAGTGGGAAGGCAGACCAGGGTATTATTGTACAATGCTTTTTCAACAATAGAAAACTGGTATGATCGAAGTGGGTAGTTGACAGGATAAATCCATGTGCGTCCACTTTCAACATCAAACCCTGGGAGGGCCTCCAATGGTGTACTTTCTGGTACCAAAGGTCTGTACTCTTGCATCTCTGTACTCTTACTTGATTGTTCTCCATCATCCCTGACCAATTCTCCATCAAGACTGGAAGAAAAAGCTAAAATCAATATTTGGTTACCATGAAACCTAATCCTTAACAAACCTATATTCTAAAGCCACCGGTCATCATATTCAACTTGAATATTATCAATTTACATACCCTTTCCATTTATCTGATAGCATAAAATTCCTTATCCATGCAAATAACCATACAGAGAACAATGAATTAATTGACTATAACCACTATTAGCAATGTATTTTCATTCAATAAATTCTGAACATGTAGTAGTAAGTCAAAGATTTCTTCACTATAGTATATCAGATAAAAAAAAATAAGAAACAAGGGTAATTTTACACAATAGTTCTGCATGATGGATTGTGACAATTTTGGTATTGCTGGATTCTTCTCAATTAGTATTCAAATGCATAGAAATTAATGCTTAGAAACCCCCCAAACCCCCACGCTCTTGGCCCTGATTGCAGGGGAGGGGGTAAAATATGAATATAATATAGAGAATTAGTCACTATGTTGTCTAATGCAGAGGGCTGTGCCCTCTGTGACCCCCCATGGGAAGCAAACCCACCAGAAATCAAAGAATCCTGCCATGAATATGAGGAGGATTCTTTCTTTTCCTGGGCAGGCCTTGGAGGGCTGCAGCCCCCTTTGTGGGGATCACAGGAGGTACAGCCCCCTGTATTAGACAGTATAGTCACTGATTCTGTACATGCCCTACATTATTCATATTTTACCCTTAAGTTTCCCTTTTATGCCCTCCCCTGCTGTCAGGGCCAAGATTGTCATTAGTGGTGGAGGTTCTACCCAATAATTTATATACATTAGGATAGTAGAGAAGGAGTGAAATCCATCAGTACCAAAATTGTTACGATTCTTTGTGTGTAACTATTATGTAGAATTACCAAAATGACAGATTATACACCCCTGGCCCTTTATTGTCAAGTACTGTTATAGCCAGCACTGACTAACTACAAATATGGCACTGTGGTAAACTGCTGGACATGAGATATATTTACCAAATATCAATGGTCAGTATACATAATGAATGATAAGTTGGTAATTTTTTTTTTAATATGTCCGCCTAACGGATCGCAACGATTTCAGTATTGTTGGATTCTTCTCAACATATACAATGCAAATATGTAGGTTTTATTGCGTGAAAGCCCCCCCAACCCTACGTTCTTGACCCCAATAGCAGGGGAGGGCATGAAAGGTATCATGGTAATTGCGGGGTATAATGTAAATGATATAAACAGAATCAGTCACAAATATGTAGGTTTTATTGCGTGAAAGACCCCCCAACCCCACTTTCTTGACTCCAACAGCAGGGGAGGGCATGAAAGGTATCATGGTAATTGCGGGGTAAAATGTAAATGATATAAACAAAATCAGTCACCATTTTGTCTAATGCAGGGGGCTGTGCCCCCTTTGACCACCCCTATGTGAGGCTATAGCCAACCCCTGCAACCTGCAGCATGGCATACTTCCCCCAGGTCTTCTCGCCCTCACCATCAGCAGCTTCTCGACGACACATACCAAGACCTGATTGGTTGACCACAGACACCTCACGGCTCGCCTATTGGACCGCAGGCTCCCCTCGTTCCCGGGTGGCTGACACAGCTCAGACCCACTTTAGCTCTGGCACCCGGGCTGAGTTCAGCACTCACGATCCTCCAGCAAGCAGTAACAAGGCCTACCCAGGCCTTAGCCGTCGCGGGAGCCACCTTGGCTCTTCCCGTCAATCTCCAGCAACCCAGCCAGACCTGTGGGCACTCACACCCACACAAAAGCTCCTTAAAGAGATGATTGACACCAGACTATGGCGGATGCAAATCCATTGCCATACTGGTGACCCCGGAGTGACGCAAATGCCCAGCCTTCTGGAGTATCACGGTTATTGCTCACTCGCTTAGCTCCCTCACTGGAGGGGGAGTACCTGTAGCCGATACCCGCAACCTGCAGCACGGCATACTTCCCCCAGGTTGGGTCCAGGTCCACAGCCTGTCCTCTCGCTCTCACCATCAGCAGCTTCTTGACGACGCATACCAAGACTTGATTGGTTGACCACGGACACCTCGCAGCTCGCCTATTGGACCGCAGGCTCCCCTCGTTCCCGGGTGGCTGGCACAGCTCAGACCCACTTTAGCTCTGGCACCCGGGCTGAGTTCAGCACTCACGATCCTCCAGCAGAGCAAGACACAGCAAGCAGTAACAAGGCCTACCCAGGCCTTAGCCGTCGGGGGAGCCGCCCTGGCTCTTCCCGTCAATCTCCAGCACCCTAGCCAGACCTGTGGGCACTCACACCCATACACAAAAGCTCCTTAAAGAGATGATTGACACCAGACTATGGCGGATGCAAATCCATGGCCATACTGGTGACCCCGGAGTGACACAAATGCCCAGCCTTCTGGAGTATCACGGTTATCGCTCGCTTGCTTAGCTCCCTCACTGGACCCCCGCAACCTGCAGCGCGGCATACTTCCCCCAGGTTGGGTCCAGGTCCACAGCCTGTCCTCTCACCCTCACCATCAGCAGCTTCTCGACGACGCATACCAAGACCTGATTAGTTGACCACGAACATCTCATGGGTCGCCTATTGGACCGCAGGCTCCCCTCATTCCCGGGTGGCTGGCACAGCTCAGCCATCGGGGGAGCTGCACCAGCTCTCCCCATCTATCTCCAGCACCCCAGCCAGACCTGTGGGCACTCACACCCACACACAAGAGCTCCTTAAAGAGATGATTGACACCGGACTATGGAGGATACAAATCCATTGCCATAAGGCTACCACCCCCCAAAAAGAATCCTCCACATATTCATGGCAGGTGCATGCATAAGACCCCCATGCAGGAGCAGTATTGCCAATTCTGTCTGATGCTCTCTCCTGCCATGAATACGTGGAGGATTCTTTGTTTTCCAGGGCAAGGGTTGGGGGGCTGATTCTGTGCATATCATTTAAATTTTACCCAACATAGATCATAAGGGTACATGAACAAACAAGGAACACACACACACACACACTCACACACAAACAGAATCATCACATGTTCTATGAATCATCTTTTTTATTTGTGTATTAAATTCAAATTATATATATATACATATATATATATATATATATATATATATATATATATATATATATATATATATATATATTTAGAAACTAGACACTGAGAGGAATCCATCGATACTAGAATTGTCGTGATCTGTTAGGCAGACATATTCAAAAAAATTACAGTAAATTTACAGAGGATCAAGTGTATGGAATGATCTACCCATCTTTTTCTGTCACTCATCATGTTGACATCACAAATGTAAACAATATTATAGCCACTTAACTCATTCCTGCGACCTTTCAAATAGTTCATGTATTACTACACGCTTCTGAAGACAATTATTTTGTATATTTCAACTTCTGATTTTCTTAATTCACATATTTTATGCATTTCTTTATTTTTAGTAAACTT
>NC_091581.1:18505355-18512855 GCF_042767895.1 Penaeus vannamei
GATGTTTTAGACAAATTCTAGTAGTGGAATTTCATATAGAGAAAGGGCATAAAGAGTGTCTCTGGTATAGGCATATGCCAGTGTGCATTAGATACTCATTTTTCACTCCTTAGTGAAAAAGACTTTTTAAAATGAGAACATTTCTCTAATACAAATGTATTGGAAAGTATATTGAAACAAAGGTAATTTACTCTCGACTGACTCCCACTCTGTCATTGTGATATGAAGTACACGTCTTCACTATGAAGTCACTGGTTGTCATCACCTCTACTTTTCAGTAGTGTGACTTTTCGTAGTCTTGTTTGTTGGTTCATGCTTTTCCTTTTTATTTTGTCATATTGATACATTTTTTGTATATGTATTTATGCTAATGTATCCTGCTCTCTGTGGGCCTTTGTGATGGTCATAAGTCAGTGTCACTTACTATCAAACTGGCAGGACATTAGGTTGTTTTCTGTACATTGCAATATGGTTACATATTGACAGTATGCATATATATTCATTAATCAAATTTTTTATTGTCTTAATCTTGCTAGATCACTGAAGTGAATATATAAGCAAATATTTGTGTAAACAATAATTAATGTAAATTTGATGTTGAATCTTTTCTTGTTTTACATTTTCCACTTTCTTTATCATATGAAATACTATTCTTGGTTCAAATTTCCAGTTTCCCACATTCTTTTTAACCCAATGTCGATGGGAAAATGGTGCGTTCTCTTTGGCAATGCTTAGTTAAATATTTCTGCATATAAATGGCTCTGCCAATGCTTAGCCATAAAGGAGTCAATTAGTAGATCTTGCGACCTCACTTTACCTTGAAAAAGTGGGAAAACGCTTTTTTTTACTAATGCTATCAATATTGACACTGTTATTTTTGTTATATGCATTGCAATTACTATATTGTTACTGACATTACTAACAGCAATATTAAATATTAGAAAATATTATCAAAAATCAGGAAAAAGGGTAAACAAGTGAGACAGGTAGTTTGCGTAATTGACTCATTGGTGACTTAGTAATTGTTTGGCCATCTAGATTAGATACAATTACTAAATTCAACACACACAATGGGCAATGGCATGTACGTACATGCCATACCCGGCGGCTTGGGGTTAATATGCTTGCTACGAACGAAATTACCCCCCCCCCCTCCCCAAACCCCTGATTCCCCACGGGATCCTCCCAACATTGCTGGCGGGCATTGGGGACTCCCATCTTTGATGGCTGTGGTTCTGTTGTAAACATTTACCATTTCAGAAAAATTCTACACTTTAAAGAAATTGTGGATTTATTTATATTTTCTACAGTGGAATTGGTTGGTTATGGCCTAATTTTAGTTGCATATATAATGAGGACATAGTTCATAGAATAGGCATTCCTAGCTTTTTATATGTTACATTCCATGCAGGTAAATGTATGTCATACATCTGATGGTTGACATCTGGTTCTTCTTTTTGGTTTCATCGTGAAGTGTAATTTTATAGGAGTAGCAGTTCCTGGTATGGTTCTTGTATAAGCATTATTATATTTAGTAAAAACAGATAATTCTTTGTTTGTGTATCAGTTTTTTTTTCTAGTACCATTTTGCTTTTCCATCATTGCAAATAGCATCCAATGTATGTCTGAACTTTCAACATAGGCTACTTTTGCTTTAGAATTGGAAGATCTCTTGAAAGAAGTTGGAATGTGGTGCTTTTGTTATCATTATTATTTTTCTTTGATAACTATTTTGAATTTTGGTTTTAGGTAGAATCCATTGGACAGTGTTTAATGCTAAAAGACTATATTTACTGTCTCTATGTTGCTGTCTGCTTGTACTTGTTACTAGCAAATGAATTTTGGCAGTTGTTTTGATGTAGATATACATTAGCAGTGGCAGCATCCAGGCTTTTTTAACTTATTAAATTCTTCATCCTAATGGTTCAGTAATACAACAGTAACTAAACTACTAATAAAAAAGAGTGAATAAATAAAAAAATAATTTATATATATATACAAATAATGTAAATGAATTTTGGTTCTGTGATGTATATGTACTTGCTATAAACAGTCTGAAAATTCATCTGCTCTCTCTACCCTGATATTTAGGCAAATCACTGTGACAAAAGTTATTTTGACAATGCCTTATATATCCTAAAGAGTCCTGTCTTATGATTTGAGTATTCTGGTATTTGGATTGTTTGCAATAATTGAAATATTCATAATGTAATTCCTTGATAGGCCTTTCTCTCTTATAATTTCAACGAAGTATTTTCCCAAATGAGTGCTATGACAGAGAGTTCATCAAATTTACAGTAAAAGATGGGTAAATTTTGCATATGACCTTAATTGCATTAATCTTAATATAGTTAGACTTAGTGGAGTTTGCTGATTCAGTTAATGCTTATAGACAAAATTTATATTTTGGCTCATCCTAAGACAAGACATATGAAAATATAACCTCTATATTTACTATTGCTTTGCTTTTTGGTTTGACAAAAAGATGTACCAAAAGCTAAAGTATCCCCCCCCCTCTCTCTCTCTTTTCTTTCTTTCTCCTTCTATTTTTCCTTCTCTTTCCCCTTCTCCTTCTCTCTGTCTGTGTCTCTTTCTTTCTCTTTCCCCTTTTCATTCTCTTTCTCTCACTCACTCACTCACTCACTCACTCACTCACTCACTCAAGCAAACAGAAAAGAATAAACAAATAAGCAAACAAGCAAGCAAGCAAACAAACCAAATAAATAAATAAATAAATACTCACTCACTCACTCACTCTGCACTCACTCACTCACTCACTCACTCACTCACTCACTCACTCACTCACTCACTCTCTCTCTCTCTCTCTCTCTCTCTCTCTCTCCCACTCTCTCTCTCTCTCTAAATCGCTTAATATAATAATCTATAAATCTCTCTCTCTCTCTCTCTCTCTCTCTCTCTCTCTCTCTCTCTCTCTCTCTCTCTCTCTCTCTCTCTCTCTCTCTCTCTCTCTCTCTCTCTCTCTCTCTCTCTCTCTCTCTCTCTCTCTCTCTCTCTCTCTCTCTCTCTCTCTCTCTCTCCCTCTGCTCTCACTCACTCACTCAGTCACTCACTCACTCACTCCACTCACTCACTCACTCACTCACTCACTCACTCACTCACTCACTCACTCACTCACTCCTCACTCTCCCTCTCCTCTCCCTCTCCTCTCCCTCTCCCTCTCCCTCCCTCCCTCTCCCTCTCCCTCTCCCTCTCCCTCTCCCTCTCCCTCTCCCTCTCCCTTCTCGCTCTCCCTTCTCCCGCTCTCCCTTCTCGCTCTCCCCTTCTCGCTCTCCCCTTCTCGCTCTCCCTTCTCCCGCTCTCCCTTCCTCGCTCTCCCTTCTCGCTCTCCCTTCTCGCTCTCCCTTCTCGCTCTCCCTTCTCGCTCTCCCTTCTCGCTCTCCCTTCTCGCTCTCCCTTCTCGCTCTCCCTTCTCGCTCTCCCTTCTCGCTCTCCCTTCTCGCTCTCCCTTCTCAACTCTCCCTTCTCGCTCTCCACTTCTCGCTCTCTCCCTTCTCGCTCTCCCTTCTCGCTCTCCCACTTCTCGCTCTCTCCTTCTCCGCTCTCTCCTTCTCAGCTCTCTCTCGCTCTCCGCTCTCTCTCTCTCTCTCTCTCTCTCTCTCTCTCTCTCTCTCTCTCTCTCTCTCTCTCTCTCTCTCTCTCTCTCTCTCTCTCTCTCTCTCTCTCTCTCTCTCTCTCTCTCTCTCTCTCTCTCTCTCTCTCTCTCTCTCTCTCTCAGTCTCTCTGTGCTTGTGGATGGTGACGCATGAGTGATAGCGCATGTGCTTGTGTGAGTGTATCGTATGTTATGGTTTGATAATTTACGTAAGTGGCGTAAAAGATCTCGTCGATAAATTCGAAGAGGAAGCTCGCATATTTGAGCCCGTACATTTTATTCGTGGTGGAGAGCGATCGGTTCAAGGACGATTGGGAAAAAAAAAGCTTTGGTTTTTAACGGACGATGGAAAAACACAAAGGAAGACCGTACAGAGCACCAAATTTTACGCTCGCTCCGTTGTTCAAGGGCAGCTGTGCAGTTTCTAGGAACGTGGCCACGTCAGGAAAACCGTAGGAAAGCCTTGGGGAGATCGAATAGCAGTCATTTTTTCGCTCTTTGTTGTGTCTTCAGCGGAGGGTGAAGTATAGCACGAGGTAAATGTAAAACCACGAAGGTATGTAATTGAGAGGAACATTATATATTTATTTTTGTTTTTTGTTATCTTGAGATGCTGTTTTGACTTCGGGGGGTAAACGATAAGATGAGAGATGTCGTTGTAGTTGCATTATCGATAAAAAAAACAGGAAACAGCCACAATAAGGAAATGAAATTGAATCGTAACGTTTCGAAACCGCCAAGAGGTGCTCATCGGACGGACAAATAACACGATGGTCGAATAATGACGAATTTCGAATCGTTGCGGTTCAGTTTCATTTCTTATTGTGGTTGTTCCTTCCTTTTTTAAAAATCTTTGTGTACTGGTTACTGTGTCTATGTTTGTTTTGCTATTGAATGTGGGTGAATTGAGGTCTCGTTTTTCTTTTGTCATACGGATTTTGTGTGTGTGTGTGTGTGTGTGTGTGTGTGTGTGTGTGTGTGTGTGTGTGTGTGTGTGTGTGTGTGTGTGTGTGTGTGTGTGTGTGTGTGTGTGTGTGTGTGTGTATGTGAGAGAGACAGGCAGTTTATCTGGGCGTTGCACATATTTTCCCCGTATCCAAAAGGCGTTGTCTGTGGAATCTACTAACCTGGATAGATATATTCACTGACGTGTGCTAAAGAGAGGAAGAGGGAGAGCGATAGTGTGTTGTGTTGTGTTGTGTTGTGTTTATGTATGTACGTATATATAGAGCATATGTGTGTGTGTGTTTGTGTGTACACGCGCAAGCACTTGCACGTGCTCCTGCGCGCGTAGAGCTATTTACAGCAGTGCGAATACCGTTCCAGACTCCTATGTTGAAATGAAAGAATATATATGTCGGCGTCAGCACTGAGAAGATGATGACACAATTGCGTGATCTGGACTGCGGACGGACTCTCGGACTCATGACTCATTATTAACTCATGATTCACGCACTCGGCCGCATACTCACGCGCACCCACGCACGCCTTTCGCAATTTAACCGTTGCCGTGTTTCTTTTCTTCTTCTTCATTTTTTTTATTGTTCAGATGCGTCGGGGATGAGTGAGGGGCGTAAATGCTGTTGTTTATGGGATTTTGGATGTGTTGGATGTGCTGTTCGTTTTATATGATGGTGATCGTCATCGTCAGCGACATCGTCATCATCATCGTCATCAACAGCATCAACACCACCATCCTTATCATCATTATCAACATCATCATCACCATTATCATCACCACCATCCTTATCAACATCATCATCATCAACATCGTCATGATCATCATCATCATCATCACCGCCATCATCATTGTTATTAGTATTATCATCATCATCATCATCATCATCATCATCACTATCATCATTGTTATTATTAGTATTATTTCTGTATGGCCTTCATCTCTCTCTCTCCCTCTTCCTCTCCCTCTGCCTCTCCCTCTCCCTCCTTCCCCCTCCCCTCCACACCCACGTCCGTTATTCAAGAGGTTAAACCAACCATTGCATTGACTCGTTGCAAAATAAACCTCAACATTGGACCTCCTGCGTCTGCGCGTTGCATTGCCGAGAGAACAACGATATAAATACATGACACAGATGTACAGCGATTGCGCCTCGGCTGTGGTTGAAGGCTGTTGGGTAAAAGTAATTATAAGTAGAGGGATGGATGGATAGATAGATGGGCAGATAGATAGACAGATAGTAATTAGCTAGTTAGACACATAGATAGATAGATAGATAGATAGATAGATAGATAGATAGATAGCCAGCTAGATAGATAGATAGACTAGATACATGCATACAAATACATGCATGCATACATACATACAAATATAATAATACGTGCATACATACATACGTATATAGACAGACAGATAGATAGATTACTAGATAACTTGATAGATGGACAGGTAGATGGTTTGGTAAGTTGGTAGGTTGTTTGGTGGATATATGTAGATGGATAGGTAGAGAGAGAGAAAAAAAGAAAGAACCAGAGAAGAGAGAGAGAGAGAGAGAGAGAGAGAGAGAGAGAGAGAGAGAGAGAGAGAGAGAGAGAGCAGAGAGAGAGAGAGAGAGAGAGAGAGAGAGAGAGAGAGAGACTAGAGAGGCGAGAAACTAGGGAGAGAGAGAGAAAATTGTAGAGAGAGAGAGAGAGAGAGAGAAAGAGAAAGAAAAGAAAGAAAACGAAAGAACGAAAGAAAAAGAAAGAAAGAAAAAGAGAAAGAAAGAAACTGTAGAAGAAAGAAAAGAAAGAAAGAAACTGTGAGAGAGAAAAAACTAAGGAAAAAAATAGAGGAGAGAAAAAAATAATAGAAGAAAAAAAACAAAGAAGAGCAGAGAGAACTAAGAAGAGCGAGGGGAACTAGAGAGCGAGAGAACGCTAGAGAGCGAGAGAACTAGGAGAACAAGAGAACTAGAGAGCGAAGAGAACTAGAAAACGAGAGAACTAGAGAGCGAAGAGAACTGAGAGAAGCGAGAGAACTAAGAGAGCGAGAGAACTAGAGAAGCGAGAGAACCTAGAGAGCGAGAAGACACTAGAAGAGCGAGAGAGACTAGAGAGCGAGAGAGAACTAGAGAGCGAGAGAACTAGAGAGCGAGAGAACTGAAAACGAGAGCTGAGAGAGCGAGAGAACTAAGAGAACTAGAAGCGAGAGAACTAGAGAGGCAGAGAGAACTAGAGAGCGAGGGAACTAGAAGAACGAGAGAACTAGAGAGCGAGAGGACTAGAGAGCGAGAGAACTAGAGAGCGAGAGAACTAGAGAGCGAGAGAACTAGAGAGCGAGAGAACTAGAGAGCGAGAGAACTAGAGAGCGAGAGAACTAGAGAGCGAGAGAACTAGAGAGCGAGAGAACTAGAGAGCGAGAGAACTAGAGAGCGAGAGAACTAGAGAGCGAGAGAACTAGAGAGAGAGGAACTAGAGAGAGAGGAACTAGAGAGAGAGGAACTAGAGAGAGAGGAACTAGAGAGAGAGGAACTAGAGAGAGAGGAACTAGAGAGAGAGGAACTAGAGAGAGAGAGAGAGAGAGAGAGAGAGAGAGAGAGAGAGAGAGAGAGAGAGAGAGAGAGAATTAAAAAGACACAGAGAACTAGAGAGAGAGACAGAGCCAGAGAAATGATTAAAGAAATAACATGATGATAGCAATAACAATAATGTTGCAACCGGCACACATTTCTTCCAACCCCGAACCGGCAGCGACCCTCTTCCCTTCTGACAACCACAAGGAAGACGGGAAAGGGCGACCTTCACGTAACCACGGAAGAAGAAGAAGAAGAAGGGGGAAGGGGAAGGGGAGGGGGGAGGGGAAGGGGAGGGGAGGGGTAGGGGAAGGGGGCAGGGGAGAGAGGGAAGGGGAAGGGGAAGTGGAAGGGGAGGGAAGGGAAGGGGGAAGA
>NC_091581.1:18527855-18537855 GCF_042767895.1 Penaeus vannamei
TCCTCTCCCTCCCTCCCTCCCTCCCTTCTACCTGGTCGCTTACCCCCACCCCCCAACACCACTTACACCCCCCCCCTTCCCCTCGGCATCATTGGCCAGTGAGAGGAGAAGTAGCCATCTTTCCTCCCCCTCCCCCCTCCCCCTCCCCCTGTTGCTTTGTGTATGGGAACGACTGAGAACGACCTTGACTTTATTATTTTTTTGTTCTCTCTCTCTCCCTCTCTCTTTTTTTTTCGCCGGCACACGGATTTCGTTTGGTTTATTGGGTAATCCTTTTTCTCTATCTTTCTTATGATTCTCTCTCTCTCTCTCTCTCTCTCTCTCTCTCTCTCTCTCTCTCTCTCTCTCTCTCTCTCTCTCTCTCTCTCTCTCTCTCTCTCTCTCTCTCTCTCTCTCTCTTTCTTGATGTTTCCCCCTCTCTCCCTTTCGCTTTCCCTCTCCCGTTCTCGCTTACCATCCACCCCTCGTCTCTCTCTCTCTCTCTCTCTCTCTCTCTCGCTCTCTCTCTCTCTCTCTCTCTCTCTCTCTCTCTCTCTCTTTCTTTCTTTCTTTCTTTCTTTCTTTCTTTCATTCTCTCTCTCTCTCTTTCTTTTTCTTTCTTTCTTTCTTTCTTTCTTTCTTTCTTTCTTTCTTTCTTTCTTTCTTTCTTTCTTTCTTTCTTTCTTTCTTTCTCTCTTTCTTTCTTTCTTTCTTTCTTTCTTTCTCTCTCTCTCTCTCTCTCTTTCTTGATGTTTCCCCCTCTCTCCCTTTCGCTTTCCCTCTCCGCTCTCGCTTACCATCCACCCCTCGTCTCTCTCTCTCTCTCTCTCTCTCTCTCTCTCTCTCTCTCTCTCTCTCTCTCTCTCTCTCTCTCTCTCTCTCTCTCTCTCTCTCTCTCTCTCTCTCTCTCTCTCTTTCTCTCTTTCTCACGCGCGTGGGACCGCTCACACGTTCGGTGTACTCACGACCACTCAAGAGGAGGTTGCGTCCGCTCGAGGCACGTGGTTTTCATTGAGCTGTCGGAGAGCTGTCATTGAGCTGTCAAGTCTTTTTACAATATGCCTGTTTATACTTGCATTTGTTTTTCTATATTTTTATTATGGATATCTGACTTTTTTTCTTCGTATTTTTTCGTATTTCAGCCTTTGCCTGTAATGATTTTTCTTTTTTTTTCTGCCATAGATTAGCCTGTGCCTTTGATTTCGTTGGAATGTTGACATCATGCACGGTGCAATATAAGGTCTTTGCTAAGATTTTTTTCGAATTAAGAGAGACAAGGAGAACGGGAGAAGGGGGGGGGAGGGGGAGGGAGAAAGGGAGAGGGAAAGGGAGAGAGGATAGGAGAAGGAGTAAGTAGGGGGTGAAGGAGGGAGGAGAGGGAGAGGGAGAAGTGCAAGAAGGGGAAAGGCTAAGGAGAAGAAGGAGAGGGAGAGATGGATAGAGGGGATGGAGAAGGAGAGGGAAAGGAGAAGGAAAGAAAGAAGAGAGAAAGAGATATGGAGAAGGAGGGAGAAGGGAAAGGGAGGTAGAAGAGGGAAGGAGAGACAGAGACAGAAGGGAGAAGTAGAGAGAAAGGGTAGACGGAGAGAGAGAAGGGAGGAGAGGGAACAGTAAAAGGAGTTGGGAGAAGAAGAGCGAGACCGGAGTCCTAACCCCGCCCCCATCCCCCCAGGCCCACCGCGTCGTGCTGGCCTCCTGCAGCGACTACTTCCGTGCCATGTTCACCGACGAGATGCGCGAGCGGTGCCAGTCGGAGATCTGCCTGAACGGCGTGAGCGCGGCCGGCCTCCAGTGCCTGCTGGAGTACGCCTACACGAGCCGCCTCTGCCTCAACCTGGCCAACATCCAGGACGTGCTGTCCGCGGCCGCCCACGTGCAGGTGCTCACCGTGGTGGAGGCCTGCTCCAACTATCTCCAGGTGAGGGCCCTTAGCGTGCGTGCGTGCGTGCGCGCTCGGACACACACACACACACACACACACACACACACACACACACACACACACACACACACACACACACACACACACACACACACGCACACGCACACGCACACGCACACGCACACGCACACGCACACGCACACGCACACGCGCGCGCGTGTACTAGAGTTGGCTTAATTTAGATAACCCTGATTTCTTAAATCAGTAACTTAAATCACTTCCATAGACTTGAGTTTTATATGTAAAAGTAAGAAAATCAGTTTTTATTTCATTTATGATTAACATTTCACTGTAGAGGTAGTCGTGATTATAACAATGATAATGACAATGAAAATAATACCTATGATAAAATGGCAATGAAAATGATAACTATAATAATCACCATCAACGTGAAGTTACGAAGATTTTGGTATAAAATTCTAGGCAATATTTTCCTTGTCTAGCTCATGTCAGAACATGTCATCCTATCATGTTCCAAACGTGTCCACTGTTTGATAGAATGTTTAAACATGGTATTGATTGCAGTTTGCTCTATTATATTAGTGAAATAGGATTTAGATTGAGAAAAATAGATGAAGAATAGATACGTAGATTTTTTTCTGTACGCTGATATTTACTGTGTGATTCATTTGATTATCATTATTGTTGTTGTTATTATTATTATTTATTTTGAATGAGATCATATGCCCAACCTCCGCAGGCTCAGCTTGACCTGGACAACTGCGTGGACATCGCAACGATCGCCGAGACATACTCTCTTCATGGCTTACGGAAGAGAGTCTATGCCTTCATGAGCTCTCACCTGCACCAATTAAGCAAGATGGCGGACTTTCAGCGCCTGACCGTGTCGCAGCTGCTGCACCTGCTGTCATGCGACTACCCGGTGGACTGCAGCGAGGCGCAGGTCCTCCTCACCGTGGCGGGCTGGCTGCAGCACAACCCCTCCGAGCGAGGTCGCCACGCCGCGGCACTGCTCCAGACGCTCCACCTGGAGGAGGTCCCTGCGGCGGTGCTGGAACGCGCGGCGCACCTGTCCGTGCTGGAGGCGCCGCTGCGAGCCGCCCTGCGCCAGACCGTCCCGCCCTTGAGCCCCGCGCCGCCCACCGGGCTCGTCAACTCGAGGGGCCTCGAGCTGGCGGTCGTAAAAGTGGGCGGGTTCAGCATCGCTGGGATCACGAACGAGATTACGTACTTTATGCCGTCCGTGGGGCGCTGGCGGCACCTCACGACCATCCCGCACGTGGAACAGTGTAACTACGGGACGGCCGTCCTGAACAATGAACTCTATGTGATTGGAGGCTGCTTCAACCAGTCGCTGCAAGAAAATATCCACCCCTTCGGCTTCCGCTACAACCCGCAGCAGAACAAGTGGAGTACGATGTACCCCATGCAGCGGGAGCGGTGCCGCTTCTCGCTGAGCGTGGTGTCTGGGCAGCTGTACGCCGTGGGAGGAGCCAGCGAGGCCAGCGACGAGGGGGCAGCCGAGGACGAAAGCCCATGCGAGGCCTACGACCCGGCGACCGACATCTGGCACCCCATCGCCGCGCTGCCGGGCGCCCGAGCGCAGCACGCGGCGGCGGCGCTCAACGGGCTGCTGTACGTGAGCGGGGGCCTCGAGGGCGACCACGTCCTCGACTCGTGCCAGGTGTACGACCCGAGCACGGGCACGTGGGAATTGCGCGCGCCCTTGCTCACGCCGCGGGCAGACCACTACTGCGTCACGCACTCCAACTGCCTCTTCATCTGCGGCGGCTGGTACGAGGACGAGGCCACCAACACCCGAGTGTTGGTGGACACCATAGACTGCTACGACCCCTCGACGGACACGTGGTCGGTGGTGAGCCGCGTGCCCACGCCGCGGTACCACGCCGGCATCGTCGTCATCAGTTCAAAGCTCTACGTCATCGGAGGCTTCCACTCCGACGCGACCTTCGACCGCGCCACCGGAGTCATCGAGTGCTACGACCTCGAGAGCGGGCTTTGGAGTGTGGAGAACGCGTACCCGCAGGACATCTGGGAGCACGTCTGCGTCCCCCTGTACATCCCTCGGTGTCGGGATGACATGGACGTCTTGGCCATAACGAAATAGATGCCTTATTTTGCGACAGAGGGGTCGATGGGGGATGTCATGCCAGTACGTTGTTTGTTGAAGAATACCGGTACGGAATTATTGCTGAATGTTTGAAAAAATAACATTTACTAACTGTTATTATGTAAAAGGAAAACAGGAAAAAAATCACAAAATGACACAAGAAAAGGTTTTTCTGTGTTTTAGCACTGAACACAGAAATATAATCTTATGATGAAAACTGTTCAGCTGTTACACTTTTTTGTAATGGATAAAGCGGCAAAGCAGCACGAGCAAAATTCAATGAACAAAAAAAGAAAAAAAAAAGAAATATATAAAACTATTCAGTGTATATTCTCTCTCTAGGTAAATAGATGTTGAAAAGGTAAATCTTCATTTTAAGTTGACTTCTTTGACGCGGTTTTGGTCGAAATTCTCACGAAAAAAGTTTCAAATTAGTCTTGAACACCCAAATAATTTAATGAAGTTTCGAAGCTTCGTGGACGACATGACGCTTGTCATTGACTATACATTATGGAGTAGTGTATCATTACTCCTAGTGCAGAAGAATCAGTATGATGACAAAGACAAACGGCTAACACGCGAACCATTTTTTGTGCGCACCAAATTTGATAACTCCATCTGTCGTGGATTCATTATTTACCCAAATCTCCACGATCAATCATCTGCTGCGCGAGTGAGTGTGCGAAATGCGTTATTCCCACCGTCACTTTAACTGCGAGTAACGTTATTCCCACCACCACTTTGAATTATCACTCACACAGACGCTAGGTGTTCAATTGCGTATATAATGTATGTAAACGTGTGTGTAATATCCACAGATGAGGTTCACTTAACCCTGTGTAAAATATGCATGGATTCCAGACAGCCACGGAAGGCCACTTAAGATGAAGGTTTACTGAACAAAAGATCTGGAAACATTTCAGAAATTAGTATAACACACTGGTTTGCTAAGAAAAAATATATAATATGCATTATGTTGCCTGCCTGTTCTAAGAAGCTTTAGGCTTATTTTTTCTGATAATGCTCATATTGGTGTCACATCTTTCTGTGTCGAAAATGGAATACTAAATCTTACCGTAGTGTTAGAACGACGGAATTCAGCATGTTTGTTTTGCTTTTGTTATTTTAAATGAAAGAAGAGGTAAGATTGCATTAGTAAAACGATAGCCATTTAAGCAAACGAACGCATCACCCACGAGAACATTCTGAAGCGATATAAGATAATGAAAAGAATGCATATCCTGGGAAGTTCACAGACGAAAAGACCCAGAGAGGAAACGCTGAAACCTCTCGAAAATATGTCTTAGTCTCAGGTAAAAGAACATCATATACCATTTTCTCGACAAACCGTTTGTTGTGCGAATACCAAGCCGTTTGTTGTGCGGATACGAGGGTGAAAAGTACCGCGTTTTCCCATGTTGGGAAGAAGGGGGCAACCTGGGTTTTGCTTCTGTGGAAACTGTCTTTCAACCAGTGATATGATAGCCGTAGATTTTCCTTCTGAAAGGGCATAATGATGTACTAATATATTTATAAGATAGATGTATTGCGTGTGGTTGTGATGTGAGGTTATAATAGAGAGATGCCATGTAGTGTGTTTTTTTCTTATTGCATTACGCACGTGTAGCGACGCGTGTCTGTGTTTTTTTTTTTCTTCTTAGCTGTTGACCTGTGCTTTCAGAAAGTTTTTTTTTATTACAATACTGACGGAAAGTTCGAGAATTTCCAGTAATTTTCGTCTTTTGATTCATGTGTTTTTCCTCTCCCCTTCCCCTCCCTCCCACCTCCTCTCATCTCGTTATCTGCCATTCATGTTTCCACCAAGCATAGGTATTTTTTCCTCGCTTCATCTCTCGATATAATCTCGCGTATTGAACAAGTTGAGAAAATAGGACAAAGATTAGGTAGCAAGGATGTCCGCACTTGCAGGCACATTCATCAACACGCGAGCAAGAATTCGCCAACTCTTTCTCCCTCCTCTCCGCCTTCCTCTTTTCCTTTCACGCTCTCTTCTTCCTTCTCTCTCTTTCTCGTCTGCCTTCTCTTTTTCGCTTCTTCCTGGCCCCTCTTTCTTTATTCCTCTTCCTCTGTGTCCTCTTTTCCTTTCTCTTCGTCTTTACTCTTCTCTCTTTCTCTTCCTCTTTACTCTTCTCCCTTTCTTTCTTTTCCTCTTTAGTCTTCTCTCTTTCTTTCTCTTCTTCTTTACTCTTCTCTCTTTATTTATCTTCCTATTTACTATTTCCTCTTTCCCTTCCTCTACGCTTTTCTCTTTCTCTTCCTCTTTGCTCTCTCTCTTTATTTCTCCTTTCTTTATCCTTCCCTCTTGCCTTCTCTTCCTTATTGTGGTTCTTTCTTTGTCTCTTTGTTATCTCTTCCTCTTTATCGTTCCCTTTTTTTCCTCTTTATAATACTTTATTTCTCTTCGTCTTTATCCTTTCCTTCTTTCCGTCCTTCCCCCTTTAATCTTCTCTCTCTCTCTTCCCCTTCCTTTATTGAGCTCTCCTTTGCACAGAAGCCAACTATTTTTTTTCTTCCTCAAGTGTAAAGGAATGCGAGACGTAATGATAAAATTCATGTGGAAAATCCTGACACACGCGAGTTAGTCTAGTTGCAATTGCAGAGCACCTCCTTCTTAGCTGATCAATAGACGAAGAAAATCGGTAGTTCCTCATTTGCGAAGTAGGGAATTGTTTATCCTCAACTCAGGTCATGTTAGAGAGAGTAAAAAGAATCATAACATTTAAGTAGCTGAGTGCTGTTACAGATTTGGTCCGTGTACAGTGTCTGTGTAAGTGTGTGTATGTGTAACAAGTGTGCTGGACAAGCTTTTTGTGAGGCACACGCACCTTAAAAGTTAAGAACGGATAATGGTCATTGGTCTGTCCCTTGTCTGTGGAGACTTGTTGTGTAGAGTATATTTCGCAAACACAAATTACACAGCAGAAATGCAGACTGGAATCAAAAAAGTCTACCTACTTGACCGAAAGCTTATTTGTTTTTTGTATTTTGTACATTCAGAACTATCCTGAAACTAACATCTTATTTATTTAAACTAAAAATCTCAATTAACTTCAGAATTAATGTTAACTCTTATGTACTAATTCAAATTGTACTTTTTATGTTGTGTTGTAATTGCGTAGAACAGTATTTTTTTCCCCTCTTTTTTCAGAAATCTCGTAATAATAATTATGCCAATGTACAGTGGAAATACCAAAATACCATGCCATACCTATTTTTTTTATGATGGTCACACGCATTGTAAATAGGCGGAACCCCCTGATTGCTGTTGGTAGTGAAACCACAGCGACAAAAGATGCTGTGTTTGTCCATATTTCCTGGCTCCTCGTTATGCATAACAGTGCCTTCTCTTTGGCTCCTGCGCCATGGCAATTTGTATACACTTGAGAGGGAATAAATTTTTTCAATTTGAGGGGAAATGTTTGCTTGGTCCTGTTTTCTGGTGTGTTGGGAGGAAATTCATGTTTGGTTTATACTGCGATATAATGTTTTGTTTGAAGAAACATGTTATATAACATGTCCCTACAAATATGTATATACATACTTTTTTTTCCTAATTTTGTGTGTGAGTGTGTGTGTTCAAAGAAAACCATATTGTGTGTACATGATTATCTGGTCCTATGTAATTACATACCTTAACATTTCTTGGAATGTAAACAGGGATTGGAAGGATACCTACAAATTAAACCGAATTCTATTACAGTCAGTCTATAGTTATGTTTTAGCTCGAAATACTGAAATGCACTGACATAGAGTCAATTAATCAATTTTCTTATTTATAGATTCAGTCGATCAGACTTGTCATTAATGGAATGGCATTCAGTGCTGCTTTTTATAGAATCAGTCACTGAGTCCTATCATTTATTCATTTTAGTTACTCAATCTTTTCATTTACAGATTCAGTCACTCAAACTTGTCCCTTATAGATTCAGTTAGTTTTATCATTTATAGAGCCAGTCACTCAATCTTGTTATGTAAACATTCAATTGAACAATTTTCTCATTTATAAAATCAGGCACTCAAAATTGTAATTTTCAGATTCAGTCCAGAACTGGTTGTTCATTCTATCCACACGTCACAAATCTGTCAGATTTTGCTGGGTACCCAGCCATGTTGGAATCTCTGGCAATGAACAGGCAGATATTCTTGCACGTTATGCCGCAATGTCCACATCACCTCAACTACGCTTCTCACATATTCCAGCTACGGATTATTACCCCCACTTTAAAACCGTCTTGTATACCCGATGGCAACATTTCTGGTCGTCTCCACAACAATAAATTACATACTGTAAAACCATCAATCTCCTCTTGGTCAGCTCCATTTCACAGGAACAGACGTTGGGAGACGGCCCTCGCACGCTTACGTATTGGCCACACTCGCCTAACACACGCCTATCTAATGTCACGCTCTGACCCGCCCCTATGTCCTCTATGTAATGTCCCTCTTTCAGTTCCACACATTCTCTTGTCCTGTCCACGCTTTAATACAGCACGTACCTCTGCTTTTCCACACCTATCCTGCCCTCACCGACCTCCCAACATATCAGACATCCTTACAGAATCCCACAGCTTCTGCCTTGACAACCTGTTCTTCCTCAGACGCATAAATATCCTTCACTTGATCGAACTCCCTTACCTAAACCACCATAACCTTTTCCCTCATCAACCCTTACCCATCTTCAACCTTTCAACACTCCTCTAGATAGCTGACACATAACTATCACCTGACATCCCCCTTTACTATACCTTCCTGTAGTGCTATATGACCTTAGATGTCTAGCACATTTATTTTAACCATTAACCATGCAGAGTCAGTCACTCACTATTCTCATTTAGTCGATTCAGTCCCTCAATCTTGTAATTTTTATTTCCTTTAAAAACATCGTGCTGTTTGCCATATGCTCTCTTGGGAAACGTCGACTCATTTAAACTTATAATGACATCATGTTTGTGAATTACATTAAAACTTCCCCGCCGCCAATGGCAACACGAGGTGGGCCAAATCAACAAAATCTTATTTTCTTTAAATATATTACAGGAAGAAAGAAAAAATACTTTATTAGTACGCAGAATAACGAGAGGGATTTTTTTTATTAGCCTGTATAGTTTGAAAGATTCAAGCACAACATTTTTAGGTAAATACTATTGTAATTTGTATCAATATTCTATGAAGTACAGTACAGTAACGAAAATTATTTCTACTCTATATATCGATTTTAGCTCTATATTAATAAATTTAATCAAGAAAAGTTATGACTTCAAACATACTGCAATAGAAACTATAAAGAAAAGCAAGAAAAAAAATGAAAACAGGAAGAAAATACGAAGAGTAATAGATAAAATGCGCTATAACTTCCCCTTTCTCGAGGGAAGCAAAATAAAGTCGACATAACAGAAGCCACACGACAAGCGCAATAATAGAGATTGTGATAGAAAAGATATTTGTATGTTTTACGACTCCACTTTTTTAGGAGATACACAGAATGTGTGTGTGTGTGTGTGTGTGTGTGTGTGAGAGAGAGAGAGAGAGAGAGAGAGAGAGAGAGAGAGAGAGTGAGTGAGTGAGTGAGTGAGTGAGTGAGTGAGTGAGTGAGTGAGTGAGTGAGTGAGTGAGTGAGTGAGTGAGTGAGTGTGAGTGAGTGAGTGAGTGAGAAACAGCAAGGTAGAGACAAAGACGTACAGGGAGACAAATCGAAGTTATGTTATGACTCCAGAATGGTCATAACACTGCTTGCGAAAACAATCCTTGGAAAATGCTACACAGAATATAGACAGGAAAGGCACCTAAAAACCTTTTTTCGCCATTCCTCTTACTTAGCTGGAAAAACTCCAGGTGCCTCCAGGAATCCGGACAGTGAAGTGTGAAATCAATATGAAGACTACCATGGCGACGTAAAAAGAAAAGAAAAGAAAAACGTACTTTTTTAACAGTAACTTTTCACTTTTGTCGTCTTTCAATTTCAAAAA
>NC_091581.1:18546152-18551152 GCF_042767895.1 Penaeus vannamei
ATGTGGAGATAGACATAGCTCCTAGTATCATTATAAGTATCATCATTATCGTCCTCATCAGCCACAGGTAACAAAAGACATGTTCGCCGCCCCCCCCTCCGGAAAGATCCAAGGGCAATATCAGTGTCACGTCATAAAGATAAAATTGCATATTGATTCAAAAAAAAAAAAAAAAAAAAAAACGCTGATGTTGCTGCTTACCTTTTCGCTCTTTGGTAAGTTCATTATGTATCAGAAATATGAGACTCGATAAAAAAAGGTGTTTGCCCCGCTTTGATAATGAGAGCAATTATATTGATAATCATTTGTTATGATATTGATCATGCTAAGGTTATCATTTATCAATTGGTATTGTCTTATAATCATTATCATTTTCTTCGTTATCAACATTGTCATCGTTTCTATATCTGTCATTATCATAACTGATAATATTCATATCATAAGGGCTATATTTATTAGCCAATGATGATAATAATAGCGATAGTGATAATGATGAAAAATATGAAAATGATAATAATGATTATGATAATGAAGGTGATGATAATATGATTGAAAATGGTTATAATAACAATGTTAATAATCATAATTTCTTTATTATCAGTCATCATCATTAACATTATCATCCTCATCGTTACTAATATCATAATCATTATCATTACCCTCATTACTAATACCATCATCATTATCCTCCTCCTCTTTATCCTTCAAAGCAAGGATTTTAAACGTCGCTGCCTCGCCTCTTTGAATCTAATTAAAAATCTGATTATTCCTTTTTTTCCTTTTTAGTGAACCGTAAAAAAATAATAAAATAAAAACGAGTGGCTTGTCATTAATGGAGAGTGAAGGTGGCCTGCTTGTTTAATCCGAGAGAGAGATAGAGAGAGAGACTGAGAGAGAGGGGGAGAGAGAGAGGGAGAGAGAGAGAGAGAGAGAGAGAGAGAGAGAGAGAGAGAGAGAGAGAGAGAGAGAGAGAGAGAGAGAGAGAGAGAGAGAGAGAGAGAGAGAGAGAGAGAGAGAGAGAGAGGGAAAGGGAGTGGGAGAGGGAGAGGGAGAGAGAGAAAACTAGTAAAGAGAGAAGCGGAGAGAGAGAGAGAGAGAGAGAGAGAGAGAGAGAGAGAGAGAGAGAGAGAGAGAGAGAGAGAGAGAGAGAGAGAGAGAGAGAGAGAGAGGAGGGAGCGAGGGAGGGAGGGAGCGAGGGAGAGAGGGAGCGAGGGAGCGAGGGAGCGAGGGAGCGAGAGAGGGGGGGGGGAGGGGGAGAGAGAGTGAGAAAGAATGAGAGGAAGGGATAGGAAGAGGAAGATGAGGGAAGGGGGGAAATGAGAGGGATAGGGAGAGAGAGAGAGAGAGGCGTGCATCATTGATATTATTTTGTTGTTTTTGTCATCATTATCATAATTACCATTGCTGTTCTTATTCTTATTATTATCCCTATTATCATTATTTTCATTATCGTTATTATTATCACTACTATTATTACTACTATCACTATTTTTGTTACCATTATTTACATCATCAATACCATTATCGTCATTGTTAGTATTAACATCATAATTCTTACCATTATTATCATCAGCATGATAATATTGATAATGATGATGAAAGTAATAATGCTGATGACAATGATAATAATAATAGTGACAATGATGATGATAATAATAGTAATAATGCTAATGACAATAATAATAATGATAATGATAATAGCTGTTAATATTTTTACTATAATAAATGTTTTATTGCTATCATTACAACTATCATTGTTATTATTATCATTATAAATACTTTATCATTATCATTATTAGTGTTATTATAATTGCTATTCTTTTCTTATAATCATAATCAGCATTATCATTTTCGATATTGTTTTAGTTTCATTATTATAATTTTCCTTACTATTATCATTTTCACGATCATTATTGTTGCTACTATTATTATCACTTTCCATACTGTTGTCATTACCTTCATTAACAGTATAACTTTCAACGGAAGTCCAAATGCTGAAACTTAAGACGAGAATCCACTTGGGCCACTTGTAGCATGCGACCTGACCGACTTTCTACGTGTATGCTGAATGCAGTGGAGATACGTTGCGTGCGGCATAACCACACTGGTGCTTCATGTAGAATATTACTTGGCGATTTTCATGCCGATACAAATTCATTTCCCTCAATTTAGTCAAAATAAGAAGCAAGGTGTCCAGGCAACATTACAGATAAAAAGCTAACAATAAGAAAAACAAATAAAATGCCGTGTGTTTGAGGGTTAAAAATTATCGTAAATTAAATCAAATGATGAGCCACTTATATGCAGTGGCGTTGTTCTGAAACTTTTTTTTTCTCTTTCGCTAGATGTTAATCGACGGCAAAGCACGGTTCACAAACATTTTTCCCCGTTGGAATGTCGAAAGTTTAGACAAATTTATGTTCGTATCCCTCTTCCTTTTCTCCAACCTGCTCTTTGTTGTTTTATCATAATCATAAGACATAATCGTGATCAATATCCTCACAATTACTATTTTAGTCTTAATCGTTTTCAAAACCACTTTCGTCATTGTTACCATGTTTTATCCACTCATTCGAACACCAAATATGCAGTTTACGCCTGAAATAATATTTCGCTCGACTGCGGACCTAAATGATTCATGTAAATTTTGATTAAACTTCTTATCCTGGAATTATATTCGCCGTGATTGCGGAATCGAAGGCAACTCATTTTGGTAAGAAATGACATGATATTTGACAACATAAATGACACACACACACACACACACACACACACACACACACACATACACACATACACACACATATACGCGGACGCACACATGCATCACATTATGAATCTATGAGAATTCTACTTTAATTCAATTATCAGTATCATTATCATTACTATCATTGGCATTATCATCATTATTGCTGCTGTTATCATTATCCTTATTGATATTATTATTATCATTAATCATCATCATTCGTGGCTAGCAAACACACACATACACACATACACACACACATGCTAACCATACTAACATACACACACGTACACATGCATGAGTTTACAAACACAGACCCACATCTATATGCTACACACACGAACCGTATTCATGTTGACAAGTGAATTCCTGACGAAGATATAATCGAAACCGGTCAAATACATTTTCATTCATACCTTTTCTACAGTACACATTACACAACAATACCACAATACAATACATCTTTCCTAATCAATTATCTATTTTTTGTGACGCAAGTCAAGCAAGCCAGACGCATATCCACCGCCAATTAAGACCGGAGATATTCTGGTCTTGGCTTGGTCTCCACGCAAGCTAGTTTGCTTAGAGCTTGATCTCTCTTGGCTAATGGAGCAAAACCCGTTCAACTCAAGTGTTTACCTCCACCGCGCAGGCGTGTGTGTTGTGGGTGTCTACGTGGATTTTATTGTTGTTTTAGATCACTGGCTGTGTGTCTGTGTATGCTTGTGTGTGTGTGTGTGATTGTGTGTGTGTGTGTTTGCGTGTGCTTGCGCGCGCGCGCGTGTGTGTGTGTGCGTGTTTGTGTGTGTGTTTGTTTGTGTGTGTGTGCGATTGTGTGTTTGTGCGTGTTTGTGTGTGTGTGTGTGTGTGTGTGTGTGTGGGTGTATTTATACTAGATAATAGCCTGTATTTGGTTTGCTGGTTTAGCTTGATTTGTCATATTTGTCACTTGTCATATTATGTCTCGATAAGAGAGTAAACTAACGGAATGCGAACTTTGATACTTAGCAAAGAATTAGATATAAATTGCATTATGATACATCTAACCATCATATCTGTTACATCACATTCATTATTAACGTATATGAATGAATATCAAGTTTAACATGTTGTATAGTATTATACTCCTCCCTTTCATATTCACCCCGCAGTTATTTGATAACTTGCATCACGAAGAAAAAAATCCTAATTATGAAGAGCAATTGTTTTTTGTCAGTATGTATGTGGTTTGTCTATCTACCTGTCCGTATGTCTGTGTGTATATGTCAGTATCTTTCCATCTGTCAATCTCTCTCTAACTCTCACTCTTTCACTCTGTCTGTCTATCTATATATGTGGCTTTATCTATCTATCTATCTATCTATGTATATATCTATATCCATTTTTTTCTATTTTACGTCTCTCTCTCCTTCCCTCCTTGTTCTTTCTCTTTTCCCCTCCTTGCTCTCTCTCTCTCTCTCCCCCTTTCTATCTTTCTCTCTCTCTCCCATCTCGCTCTTTTTCTCTTTTTTTCCTCCCTCTCTCTTCGTCTGAATGCCATTTTTCCTCCGTTTCTAGAGTTTTGTCCATTCATGGGAAAAGAACAAGAAAGTCGATTGATGAAAGTCTTAATAAGTCTTCCTGACCTTTATGACTGGGAAGAGAAAGCTGGGTGGTCTTTTATGCCCATCTCAAGTCTTTTAAAGTTAATTGAAGGGTTTTCCTTTGTCTTTGCAGTTTTAGGCAGAAATAATATTTTCTTTTTTTTGCTTCTGTTTTCATGCCAAGCGTTTGAGGATAGTAAAAGTTCTTTAATGAAGCATTGCATTCGTATCCACTTCCACGAAGGTACACACACCTACACACAAAGGCACGCACATAGACACATACGCCTGCACATATACGCCTACACACACAGACACGCCTACACGCACGCCTACACACAAATACGCCTACACACACAGACACGTGCACACACGCACGCCTACACGCACAGACACGCACACATATATGCACACATACACAGTGTGTATATACACATGTGTGTATGCGTGTGTATTGCACAGAATATGCATTACATTTCTCTCTCTTCCCCTTTCTTCTCTATTTCCCTGTTCCTTCCTGTGTGTCTATGTATGTGTGTGTGTGTGTGTGTGTGTGTGTGTGTGTGTGTGTTATACAGAGGGCGGGTATCTATAAAATTCCCTGTGATCCAATGCATCCTCGTATAAAGAAAAAACAACAACAATAACAACAACAACAAACAACAGTTACA
>NC_091581.1:18556152-18563652 GCF_042767895.1 Penaeus vannamei
GGAACAATAATCGGATTTGCTTTCCCATTTAATATTTATTTTTCAACAATAACTTCAAAAATATATGGTGTTGCACTGACTCTTTAGAATGTTACTCGGGCATTGATATCAGATATAACCGAAAATATCTCTGCTGTTAATCGACATGAGGATATTTTTTCACATATTCACAACGTCTGTGCATGTTTTATCTATACAGTCATTATCATGACTTTAGATCCCTTTTTTTCTTCTTTTAACACAATTCATAACCCCTCAGCCCTTAACACCTAACTACAAATTCTTTCATTATTATAAAAAAAAAAAAAAATCACACGAGACTCACCATCTCCACCGAAAGCAACGGCCATGCTTACCGCCGTAATCAGAAGCAGCCTCGGAAAGCACGAGATGGCATTCCGAGCACGATCCCTTGCTCTCCGCCGGGGATATCGAATGGCTAGATTTGAAAGAACTTGTTCGCTCGTTTCCTTTCACAACACCGCAGTCCACACTCGGCCGTGTCAATACTTAGCTTTTTTTGGTCCGTCTGAACGATCAAGGTTAACTTTTTTTGTTTCCTTTCTCTATGTCAACGACCAACAGTTTATATATATCTTCCATTTTATTTTTAAAATTTTCAATAACCAATGGTATTTTTATTTACTTCTCTCTATCTAAAGAACTATACTTTTGATTTTATTTTACTTCTATCTTTTTCTCTGTATCTCAACAACTATACTTTTGATTTTTTTCTCGTTTTCTTTCTTTAACATTTCTTCTCTCTCCCTCTATCCCTCCCTCTCCCCCTTATCTCTCTCTTTCAATGCCCAACCAAACTTCTTTTACGTTTTCTTACTATCTTTTTCCTTCTGTCTCTCTTTCCTTTTCTTTTTAGGGTTCTCAAAAGAATTCGAAGTGAAGCAAATGTTTTGAAGGAGTATTGTTTCCCTATTTAATCAAGGTGGTGTTTGCTTGAGAACTATTTGCTGTATCCTGGTCTCGGGTCAGATTTAGAGGTGATATTCAGACAATGTCATTCTGTAAACATTTTTGTATGCTTCTGGAAAAAAAAATGTCATGGTTTGTTTGTAGACTGAATGGCATGCGGCTAGAAATTAATAAATAGTTTCTTGATATTCATACAAGGTCGTTCTGTAAGCTAATTTGTATGTAAAGGTAAAAAACTAATAAAACTAGGTCAAGGTCTGTTTGTTAGACCATTGCACGCAACTAGAGATTGATTAAAAGACTTACATTTTATGTATTAACCTTAGGTAGGAAGGAATTTTCTTTGCGGTCAAAAAAAGAGAAAGATAGAGATTGATAGACAGATAAATTATATATATATATATATATATATATATATATATATATATATATATATATATATATATATATATATATATATATATATATATATAGAGAGAGAGAGAGAGAGAGAGAGAGAGAGAGAGAGAGAGAGAGAGAGAGAGAGAGAGAGAAAACGAAAACAGCAATCCTAAGTTAACTTGTTTGTATGTTAAGGTTTAGGCTTAGTTTTAAAACATATAGTCAAGAAAATGAAGAAATTCACATAGATGCTTTATATCAGATTTGCCATAATTGCGACGCACCGGCTGGGGAAACTGCCTGGCAAGGGAGGTTAAAAGACTGACCTATTTTTCTCTTATGTGTGTGCTTTTGAGACGAGAACTTGTGTTTTCTTTGAGATGGTGTGGTTATTTTATGTTGTGTGTTCTGTGATGCTATATGACTTGTTATGCCATATAACAATCATGCCGTATTATATCATTTCAAATTGGTTTAGATTGTAACATATTGGATTGTATTACTTCACATCTCATACCGTATCCTATTATATAATTTCAAATTACACTACACTGCATCTCTTTGCATTCGGTTATATCCTATTCTATCATATATTAAGTTCATTTATGTTAAGATGAGTTTGGTTAGGCCAGCTCACATTAGGTTAAGGTAGGTCAAACTAAGATGGGAATTCCACTGAATAGATGAAATTACTCGGAAATTTGGCACGTTGAGATTTAGAACATCCTAAGCACTTAACATGTAAACAAACAAGTTCAGACATTAAATATATCTAACGTTAACCACATACCTGTGCCGAAATAAGGTTAGATAAGTTTGTTATCGAATCTATGTTGTAGTTGACAAAGATTAGAAATTAGGTTGGATAAGTTTATTGGTGCTAAATTGTTATCGAATCTATATTGTTGATAAATTAGATTGGAAATTAAGTTAGATAAGTTTATTGGTGCTCAAATTGCTATCGAAGCTAGGTTGTGGTTTATATTAAATCTTCGTTAGATAAAGACCTGATATATCTTTATACAAATCATGTGTATATTTTGTGAATTTGTGAAATATGTGTGATGTGATTCATAAAAATACTGATGAGTGTTTATATATTCTACATTCACTTTTATTCTTAATAATGTTAAGCAGGACACTCTTTATAATGCTAAATAGTTATACTTTTACAATATTGTTGAGTAGTTCATTCTCTACATTTTGTATTCCTTTTTTTAATATGTTCCACAATAAAACAACAATGAAAACGATACATTTAAAATGAGAGGATAATCACATATCCAGTCAAAATCATAAATATACCACAACAATAGCAAACAGCAACAATCAAACAAGTTCAAAATCATCAAAAACAAAATAGTTAATCGTTGAAATTCGAAATTATTTCCCTCAAATTATCCGTATCATCAACAACAGCAGAAGGAACGAAGCAACACGAAATCAAACTCAGAATATCGAAATTATACTCCCCTTCCACAAAGAGAGAGAGAGAGAAGAGAAGAGAAGAGAAGAGAAGAGAAGAGAAGAGAAGAGAAGAGAAGAGAAGAGAAGAGAAGAGAAGAGAAGAGAAGAGAAGAGAAGAGAAGAGAAGAGAAGAGAAGAGAAGAGAAGAGAAGAGAAGAGAGAGAGAGAGCGACCGACCGACTTCAGAGACAAATTCATTAACATCACAAGAGTAATAATAAATATCGACTAATGCACGTAATACCCTCTGAAATTCGGTCATAAAGACACATTCGGAATCGACAAAAGCGACAATAACAAGAGATTCGAGAGTCTGTTTCATTTACATTACAAAGAGGAGTGACAGATATCGACTAATCCACGTAATGCTGCCAAACACCGACGCCCTTCGAAATAACAATAGCAACAAAAGCAGCAACAATAATAAATAAATATCTTAAAGCAAATAGATATTTACAAATGGATATATACATTAGGAAAGGAACAAGAGATATTAATTAATGCATGGGATACTGTACCGGCTGATTTTATCAAAGTTTCCCCAATACACACACACACACACACACACACACACACACACACACACACACACACACACACACACATATATATATATATATATATATATATATATATATATATATGTGTGTGTGTGTGTGTGTGTATGTGTGTGTGTGTGTGTGTGTGTGTGTGTGTGTGTGTGTGTGTGTGTGCTTATGTGTGTGTGTGTGCTTATGTGTGTGTGTCTGTGTATGCATCTGTATTTAAGAGAATAGAGAGATGAAGACGGAAATTAAGATATATTCATTTGTTCAATATCAGCGCAGAAGTGAAAATTATCTTAACATACCTCGAAATATCAAAATATCTGCTACACTTGTCTAAAGTTCCGTTGAATTATTTCACTTTTTTACACTTTATGATTAATATTTCGTACATTAGAAACTAAATAGTGAAACCTGGTCTTAGACTATAGCTTATTCAGAAAATCAGAAATCCTCATTAGTCATTTATTTTTTCTCGCTTGAAGTCAATGTCAGGTCTGAGGGCAACATGAGTCAAACGCGTTACTCAGAGGTTATGTCTATCGTGCATCTCTCTCGCGTGGCACTCTTCCGCTGGCACTGGCACAGGCAGGACGCGCTTCCCGTGTGTCCGCAGACGCCGTCGCACTTGCGCCTTCGCTGAGATTGCAGACAAGCGATTCAGAAAGCTCGATGCCATGGCGTCCCGTTGGCCGTTCCAAGCCCCACCAGGAGCCAGTTCCAGGAGCATCTCCCTCGCGTGTGGAGCTCGCTGGTGGACCAACGGCTGGTGCCACGACCGCCGTGGGCCCCAGTGGACTCCAGCAGCTGCTTGGCCAAGTGAAGGAGCAGTGCTCGTCGTTCTCGGGGGTCGGGAAGCAGAAGATGAGGCAGAGGGAGAAGAAGAAGGAGAGGAAGAACCAGAAGGGCGGCCAGAGGGGGGGGGGTGGAAGAGACAAGCTCTCGGACGAGAGGAAGGAGCAAGAGGAGGAGAGGAAGAAGCGGGAGATGGAGGAGAAGGAGATGGAGGAAAGGAAGAACTGAGGGGAAGATAAGAAGAAGCTCGGAGGGAAGGGAAAGTCTAAGAACCATGATATTAGTAAAAACAGATAAAAAAGAATGATAATTCAAATGATATAAATAAAAAAAATCCATCATTAGATACACAATTTTTGTGACAATATGTATGTGCGCGTGAGTATGTGTGTGCATGAGTATGTGTAAAAATCAGGAAAGTATATTTACGGGTTTCAATTTTCGCAGTTAAATCATTTATAAAACTCCCATACTTTTATAAACTATTTTCATTAATCCTTTTACGTTGTTATTCCAAAAAAGTTTGCAGAAAATGGAAAATTCTAGCGTGCATATATCAAAGATATCAAATATTCATGGTTACCATCAAGATTCAACTTTTCCCTTTTATATACCAGGGCTGTTAAGCCTTCATGATATAACAGTGAGCGATTAGTCGAAGTTCAAGGTAGTGTGGAGAGCCATTAAGTGGCGCGTCATAGGCAATCGGGATAACCATTAAGTGGCGCGTCGTAGTAAGGGGTATAATAATTTGTTTTAATTTAAACAAAGGGCCATTGTTTACGGAAGCGGTATCGCCTTCAAAATACTGTCCAATAATCTGTTCGCGTGTTAGCCTCTGGATTACACTGCAAGAACCACCGTTTTTCCCTTTTTGTGCTGATTTTACGTAGTGTTGATTTGGGCTATAAGGCAAAAGGGCACATTATTTAGAGAAAAATATTTTGTTTTACTAGTCATTCTAAATGGTGTAGTCATTCTAAATGGTGTTTATTTATTGTATGACTATTTTGTATTTTCTTTTCTTTTATTTCAATTTGCCTATATTTCAACACGTATTATGTGTCCTTTCACGTCATGTTTTATTCAATTAATACAAAAAACTATTTAATTTATCGCAAGCCTCTGTCAGCCATATTAGCTCTACCAGTTTCTTCCTTCGTTTTCCGCAGTTCATGAAACTGATAAACATGAATAAAGATCGGGTATTAGTGAAACTTGACAACCTTTCCAAGCCTCGACGCTCCATGCACGTTCACCGCCGACACACAGGGAGCTGGTCTGATGTCGAATGAAGCGCATTAAGCCCCTGAAATTCCCCGAAAGAGGGTAGCTAACATCCAGCCGGATAAGGGATCTTGCATGTGGACCTCTTATTTACAGTCTAACTCTTGAGCAAAGGGGAAAGGGGAAGCGTTGCCATGGAAGCTGAATGAGAGAGTTTTGTGACACTGAACGCGCGTGCAGACAAGCAAGTATTAGTGTGTGTGTGACACTGTACGCTGAGGTGAAAGGAAAACGAAAATAAAAGATATGAATGGATATCTTTCTCTCTCTTTGATATATGAATACGCGTGCACTCAGATGTACATACAGAGATACAGACACTGACACCAAATGCACGCGCGTGAAAAAAAACACAGTATACCAACCTGATTAACTGATATGAGGATAGCTAGACAGAATAACACTATTTTCTTTTGTTTCCTATCTCCTGCAACGAAATCAAAGGACCAAGTGACCGAGGCGGGGATAGTCATTTTGATCCTGCTAAAGTTTATCGTCAGATCTGATGATGAAATCAACTAAAAAAAACATCTATGTAGACATATTTGCATATATATCTACGCATATGTGTATGTCAGTTCAGCTTATATATCTATATTCATCTATCTATATGTATGTATCTATTTATATCTATCTATCTATATATCTATCTATATTATTGATGGCGGATTATATTTCTTTAGCGTTTGTCAAGCTCGGATATAAACATTTATTCATGACATAGCTTTGTAAGAAAATAAATGCAGTCTGGTACTGAGCTCCGCGCGGCAGTCAAGCTCGCAATTGCAATATTTCAAGATAAATCCACGGGGACGTTTCATGACACTTCCATTCTCATGGATTCCCCGTCTGACTCGGATAGTGTGTTGTAGGTACATCGCAAACAACTTCTCGTTAAGCGTAACTGTGTGCCAAAAATCAGTCAGAAAGATGTTGAAAGGTTTGAAAATTATAGTTTAGATACATAACAGGACAGACACGGTTCAGAATAAATGCATCACACGTACATGCATGCACACACAAACACACACACACATACACGCAGATAAAACAGTAAATGAATAGATGGTAAAAGAGAGATAAACAAGAACACTATTATGACAGCACCTTAACAGACCAGACCGTACTTATTTTTTTTTACATTGCTATGACACACAAGCAACTCACCCCCCCCTCCCTTATACACAGGTACAGCCAACAACAAAAGCGGTGACGCCCCGCAAGACCTGTTTTGGAGAGATCATGCCTTTCTTGCCCTGAAAGGTGGCCCACGTCCAAACAACGTAGTTAAGAAAGGGGGGAAGAGGATGGGGGTGATCTGAATTCTCTAGGAAAAGCAAGGAATGAGTATTTGCTGCGCTCCAGTCCCATCCTATCGAGGCTAGCGTCTGCATCCCCCCCCCCTCTCTCACACAGACACACACACTGTGTAATATTTTAGGCTTAAATAATGTATCGTCTCAAATAGCGCCTCTTGAGCCACCAAACCTGAACAAAAGGAAAGGAAAAAAAAGGGAGAGAGAAATGAAAGGAAAAGAGAGGGAGAGAGAAAGGAGTGGTATTTATTACATCAGTTTAAGGTTTGAGATGCAAATTAATTTAAAGTGGATCGTCAGTCGACCAAGTTGTATCATACTGTTTCCGAAACTGTTGGTGGAAATAAATGACGTAAAATTAAATGCAGTGAATGTGTGTCGCGGTGCATTAGATAATGTTGGTAGGGTATATAGGACGTAGGTATTGTGCTGCGAAACTTATACTATTAACATATTATTTAGTATCAAATCATTGGGTGACGGTCTTTAGACCTGGGCAGATTGGGCAGATTCGGCTCACACTTGCACACTCACCCCGCGAAGGGCCGAGTCTAGCTTCACTCTACCCAAAACTAAGGGAATATTCCCTTAGCCTTGACTCTACGTATTGTCACACTTTAATTGTCGTTTCAGCGCCTGATATCGAACATCTTGTCGGTGTAGCCCTTGCAAACTATTCAAGAAACCCATTACTATCTCCTGTTCAGTCCGTCTTTTACATATCAATTTCGTTATTTTTGGCAATGAAATCATTGTAAACATTTAGAAAATATAATGGC
>NC_091581.1:18586152-18588652 GCF_042767895.1 Penaeus vannamei
AAACCTTCCTTGGCGACCTTAGAAGTCTCGCGACGACCTGCCATGACCTCGAAAACCAGCCGGGATGACGTGCTCAAAACCGAGGTCACGCTGTCCCACACTACCGCAAAGGACGAGGTCGTGCAGTCGTACACCTCCAGCAAGGAGATCCAGACGCACATCAACACGGAGAACGAGGTCGTCAGAACTTGCGCCAGCTCGGAAAACAAGGTCACACGAACTCACGTGACCTCGGACTGTAGAGCTGCCACGGAGCATCCGCCTCAGCCCTGTAGGTAGACGTGTATCATTTAAAACCTTATATATTAGTATAGTGTTACTCAGTATCCAGTCATTATTCCTTAAGTTCCAGTCTATGCAAGAAAGAATGTTCTTAAAGTATCAGCTTTTGGACAAGAAACACTTATAATAGGATTTTTGTCGATGAGAATAAAACTCATGAAGTGGAAATTATACAATCACATACATTATATGTAAATATCAGTTAAGTATAAATTTCCTTTTTTTATATAAAACACTTGAAACTACGAATACATGTATAATAGTCAATATACTCGGAGCTGAAAAAAAATACCAATTTATTCGGAGCTAAGAATCCATCCACGGTAGGCAATATTCTCTCATAGCTTCCGTCGCATTTCAGCCAAAAATAGCGAGAAGGCTCAAGACAAAAGCCGAGGCCAAGACAGCAGCACAGTGAACCGTCAAGACAACTCAGCCTGTCGCCAAGAAAGCGCCTCCCATCGCCAAGACAACCCAAGTAACACGAGAAATAATATCACTAAAATGCTTCTTTTAATCTCCACTCTGTTTATTCTTTTGCAGTTGCCGAGGTAATTCCTGTTTGATTTAAGGGATCTAATTACGTTGAGACAAGCTCTCTATTTTCCCCTTGATCTGTCTCTTCTTTTTCTCTTTCTCATTCTCTCTGTCTGTCTATATATCAATTTGTCTGTCTTTCTACCTATCTATCTATCTATCTGTTTGTCTGCCTGTCGGTCTGTCTGTCTGTCTGTCTGTCTGTCTGTCTGTCTGTCTGTCTGTCTGTCTCTCTCTCTATCTCTCTCTCTCTCCCCCCCCCTCTCTCTCTCTCTATCTATCTCCCTCCCTCTCCCTCCCTCTTCCCCCATCTCTCTCTCTCTCCCCGTTAAGAATCAATATGCTTCCATGCAGAGAGAGAGAGAGAGAGAGAGAGAGAGAGAGAGAGAGAGAGAGAGAGAGAGAGAGAGAGAGAGAGAGAGAGAGAGAGAGAGAGAGAGAGAGAGAGAGAGAGAGAACACACATACACACATATATGTGTGTGTGTTTGTATCTGTGTGTTTGTGTCTGTGTCTTTGTTTGTTTATGTGTGTGTGTATGTATGTGTGTATGTATATGCGTATGTGTGTGTATGTTTGTGTGCAGATCTATTTATCTATTTACATGCATACATGCAGGAAAACTCTCTCTTGAAAGGCCTCATGATTTAGTCATAAATATAAGCATTAAAAACACCTGAAATGAGAACTATTTACATAAGGAAGTACAGATATACTATTACAGAAATTCGCACACAAGAACATAATGGATATAACCAATAAACGGGACAGTAAGACTCCTATCGCTTGTTTACACACAATGACGCAATCCCTTCGTGTTTCAGCTGTTTGGTCCGAGCTTACGTCATGATCACAGGTCATGAATCGGAGCTCCTGGTGCGACTCCAGAGAATCTTCCTGTGTCTCTACAACTCCCACTTTTCGATCAACTTCATCCTGTACTCGAAGTGCGGCTCCAAATTCTGGGAGTGTCTGCGGTCGATGGTTCTGTCGAAGCTCAAACGGCTTGTGAGATGGTACAGGCTTGTTTTCTTCAACGATCAGTCTGTTTAGTGGTCTGTGGGACTGCTGGTCGTGGTATGAATGGAGTTTGGAATACAAGTTAATTTTTTAATGTTTCGTAAGTTTAGTGTTAATAGAATGGTGAAAAAACGTGTAGAAGAAAAGTTATATTTATATTACTATGAGAACACTAACAGAATGTATTTTGATTAGGTTCACCAGAATATGTGTATAGGACATACATCCATCACTGGAGAAAATATAAATCTATTTTAGAGGTTGGAGTAACATGTTACATAAAATTAACAATATTGTATGATTCCAACTCGTATCTATATTTAAACCCTGAAGTACACTACCGTAAATGAATCCTCGAAATCCCGTGAAAGTAAACAAGGATTATTTGGGAATTCGAAGCGGTATCCGAAGCCTATCGAACAAGAATTTTGACTGTGACTTTATACGTTGTTCTTCGGTGGAACAATATCTAATGGGTGGAAGACATTTTGGATGTTGGACGAAGAAAGACGAAAACACACATATAATTACTTTCGCTCATTTTTGTTTTATCGTATTTTGAAAACCACAAGAAACTCAAACACGTGTGTTTGTAGAAGTCAACCATTCCTTGTACTATTACGCTATCGACAAAAACCTGTTTTCTTTTATCATAATAAGTA
>NC_091581.1:18611152-18616211 GCF_042767895.1 Penaeus vannamei
CACTCATCAAACGCGTATCTCGCTCATTAAAACACAAAATGATCACTAAAACACACAACTCATTCATCAAAACACATAACTAACTCACTAAAACATATTTTGTTCATTAAAGCACATAACACACTCATTAAAACACATAACACTCATCAAAACGAATAACTGATTAAAAGACAAAACACTCACTCATTAAAACATCAAGTCAGTGCACACTCACACACTCATCCTTCCCTGCCTGGCTCGTCCTCCACAGTCCCCTCCTCCCCCCCCCCCTGTGAGGAATCTGAAAGAAATTTGTCTTTTAGCCCAAATCCTCACACGCTTTGTTCCTTCAATAATACTATTACGTGCACTCAGGCATCTGAATCACTTCCTTGATGGTATAATGAATATAATTTGCTGTTTTGGATATATCGTATTTGTCTAATTTGTGTTGCTTTTTGTTATCGTCATTATTTAAATTGTTGTTTATTTTATTATTGTTATCATTATTGTGATTGGTATTGCTATTATCATTATCAGTATTATTTTTGTTATTGTTATTATCATCATCATTATCATCATCTTCATTATTGCTATCATTAATATCATTATTATCATTTATGTCATATCATCGCTGTTATTATTATTGCTATTATCATCGTTATTACTATTATCATTGTTATTACTATCATTATCCTAATTATGATAATGATAATGGTAATGATTACAATACTGATAATACTATTGTTATTAAGGATAAAGAAATAACTATTATAATAATTATAACTATAATGGTTTATATTATTATCATTATCATTATTCCCTCTCTCTGTGTCTCTTTCTCCCTGCTTCCTCCTCTCTCTCCTTACATAATAAAAATGATAATAATAATTATCATTGTTATCTGTATTATTATAATCATCACTATTATGTTTTATTCTCTCTCTCTCTCTCTCTCTCTCTCTCTCTCTCTCTCTCTCTCTCTCTCTCTCTCTCTCTCTCTCTCTCTCTCTCTCTCTCTCTCTCTCACCCTCTCCCTTTCCTCTCGTCACTACTGTACCTTATTTCACACAAACTTTTTTTTCGCACGTCAGACATTTTCATCTGCCATTTTCACTGCATCTAACTCTCTCGGGGTTCAGAAAGGGTGACCAGAATATATGGGACTTTTTTCGGAAGTATAAGTAAGTCAACTTTTTATTTTTTAAATGTAGAATGAAATTGCCTTACATTAGGGAGGGAATTACCTTACATTTAGTGCAGGGAAAGCTGTTCTCTCTTTTGGGGCAGAGGAAATATTAGGGAATGTTAATAATCTTTATTAGCCCTAATTACGTGTGTTATTACATCTTTACTGCTAACTGCTGAGTATCACTAATTGTGCTTAGGACAGAATACTGCTAATTATCTGTAAATGTTACCATTCAAGCGGTAAAATGGTTAATGCTTATCTGATAATATCTGCATCGAAAAAGTGGATCCGCAATGTTCTCTGTAAAAAAAATATTTGGAATGTAAATGTTCTCATTATACTGTAGTTGCTCTAATTTCGCTTAAGCCTGATGACAAAGAAGCTTACATGAATCAATTAATCACAATCATGCGACTTACGTAGGCCAAGAATACCATGCAGTGCTGTCCCTAATGAAATCTTAAGGAGATACGAAGCACACATTTTCCTGCAGTGAAGCTCATTAGACGGCCTCCTCCAGTGCGATTTATCCGGCTCGGCAAATTAAGAGGAATCTTTCCCTACAATGGCGGATGCCGGCAGAGAAGGAGGAGCCGGCAGTCGCGAGATCCCCGACCTTATGGAAATGTTTGCAGGGGAGGTCTAGGGAAATATTCCGACTTAATATACGATTTCGAGGAGAAGGGGAAGGGAGAGAGAGACAGAGAAGGGAAAGGGACGGGATATAATATAGATAATCAATAATGATAATGATAAGGATGATGATGATGATAATGAAATTAATAAGGACTATAATACTGGTCAGTAATAATGATAATAATAATAACAATAATAATGATAACAATGATAAAAATAATAATGATAACATTAATAATGATAATAAAAGATAATAACAATAAATACATATTCCAGGGACATCCTGACTGCTCTTTCGAAACAACTGAGAAACCCTTCCGTAGATATATGAGGTTCATGAACTGCCTCTCCTATGACCGCGAGTCAACGGGCGAAATCATGCAAAATTAATGATGCAAAATCCCGCAAACATTCATGCAAATTCATAAAAAAAAAATCTCGCAAAATTGCAGACGCAGCGTGTGAATGATAAGATCCATACGTCCTTGATTATAAGCGATGCCGCCACGACGTGAAGACATTAACCATCATTTTTTTACCTTCTTGATTGCAAGGGAAACATAAGGGAGAATTGATGATCGAATGTGGAATCATACAGAGTTCAGAAGAGATATGGAAGGTTGGATAAACGGTAAATCCACGAGGATTTAATTAAAATAATACCTAGCTTCTACGTCAGAGGAAGGTGAACGATATCTGTTTATATTTTTCTTTATTCTTTTATTCATTTTTATTTCTTTTACTTGCTTCCTTATGTCTATACTTTCTGTTCCTCTTGTTTACTTATTATATTATACGACATTATCATCATATCATATGAATTACTTACTTATAATATAATATTATCATCATACTATGGTATTAATTTTTATTTATTTTTATTACTTTGTTTATTTTGTTTTATTTATTTATCTATTCATTCTATATATTTTTCTTTATTTTTTTACTTTATTTATTTAGTTCGATTGATTTTTGTTTCTTTTCCTTGCTTCATTACATGTTTTCTGTTTTACTAATTTATTGATTATTCTACTTATTTGCGTACATGCTTTCTTTCTTGATTACTTGATTTTTTCTAGGCAGATGAATGTGAAATTAATGTCTTTCTTTTCCATTTGTTTATCAATTTATATATTTTGTTTCATTTATTTACTTGCTTATTTGTATCGTTTAGATCATCCAATTTGTGAATCAGATTATAGATAATCTATCTAATTATCTATTTATCCAATCCATCCATTCATTTACTTACGCACATGATCTTTTTTCTTGCTTACGTATTCATCTTCTTTTCTATTTTCGGGAGCAGAGGAAGGTGAACTATGCCCTTATATATCCATCTATCTATCCATTTATCCTGATATTCATCATTTGTCTATTCATTCACTCTCGCACTTGCTTTATTTTCGGACTTACTTATATACTTTTTTTCCTAGAAAAATTGCTCTCAGTGATACAAACGAGCGCAGCAGTTTTAAAGGCTGGGGGATTACAGGTGAAGTAAATGCTCTTAGTAATAATAATGATGGTAATAATCAATAATTATGATAAGGATGATAATGAAATTAATAATGATAAGGATGATAATGAAATTAATAATGGTAAGGATGATAATGAAATTAATAATGATAAGGATGATAATGAAATTAATAATGGTAAGGATGATAATGAAATTAATAATGATAATAATAATCAATGATAATAATAATCAATAATAACAATGATGAGGATGATAATTATGATGAAATTAATAATAATGATAATAACGGTCAATAATAATGATAATATTAATAATAACAATAATAATGATAACAATGAAAATAATAACAAGCACGATAATAACCATAATAATGATGATAACATTAATGATAATGAAAGATAATAACAACAATAATAATAACAATAATAATAATAACAATAGTGATAATGATAATACTAATAACATTATTAATGATAATAAAAGGTAATAGCGATAACGATAACGGTAATGGCAGTGATAATAATAATGATAATAATAATAATAATAATGACAATAATTATAATAATGATAATGATGATAATCTTTATTTCAGCTAAGGGCATACGGAGTATATATTGAAATGAACAAAAATATGAGGTGAAAAAGCATACATAAAATATCACAATGAATAATGAACACAGAATGGTTACAAGTGGACTTAGATTATACCGCAAAATGTAGAGAAATAAGAGGCGTATTCATGTTGACAAATGTAGAAAGAGTATGAATGAGAAAGGAATATCTTCACAATACAAGAGATGTATTTGACCGATTTCAAATATAACTTTGTCGGATGCATTCGAAACCGGTTACATACAGAAATAGTATTATTCTTGAATTGTGAAGATATTCATTCTTATTCATACCTTTTCTACATGCATGCAAACGGGCAAACTCGTTCCATTCCTACGAGAATAAAACCAAAAATAAGGCAATAGATTTTAAACTTGATATCCCAGAACAATTATTTTTTTGACGACGATATAAATCATAACAATAATTAATAATTCGCTCAATAAGGTGATAAATGGGAAAGGGAAAATAAGTAAAAAAAATCTGAGGAACATTTAAGTATTGCAAGTCAAGAAAAAAGACAGAATTAGCAGAACTGAAAAATGATATAGATAATTGTGAGAAGTAAAAATAGTGCACATTTAACATGCATACGATATAAAGTATTGCTCTTAGAGTGAAGTTTTGATACAGCAAAGAGAAAAGCGAGAATGATTTTTTAAATATCAGTTGCATGTATTGAAGGCAAAAGAGTCATGTGACAGAAATCAGATAATTCAAGAAATTTATTCATGAAAGAAATATGTGCAATAATTAAAATGGTACCGATCGTGGCAGTAGAGAAAATAAAGGCATTTAACATCAGAAAAAGACGGTAATCATACAGACCTTAATAAAGACGTATGATATTAGGACACACACACACACATATGTATATGTACACACACACACACACACACACACACCACAAACACACACACACACACACACAGACACACACACACAAACAGACACACACACACACACAGATACACACACACACACACACACATACACACACACACACACACACACACACACACACACACACACACAAGACAAACATACCCACACACACTCACACACCCACCCACATATACATATTTTGTTGAATAAACCAAGGGAACAAACATCTTTTCAGAGCGGACTGTCAACAATGATACATCAAAAACCAAAGGCAA
>NC_091581.1:18629211-18631711 GCF_042767895.1 Penaeus vannamei
CTCTATCTATCTATCCATCTATCTATCTCTCTTCTTATATCGTCTCCCTTCATTCCTTCGCCTATCGTCCTTTTACAATATCCATGTCTATATGATTAACCCTTTTGATGATGTTAATTGGTTGACATTAGTGCCAGCCTCTGTTTGATATGGAAGGCTTTAAACACTCGATTCAAAGATACGATGATTTTAAATATACTTTAGGCTTGCTTTGATGACTGACTTAGATCTGGGTACTTAAGTTTAGTTTTGCTGGCAAGTTATCGCATCAGCTTTTTTATTTTTTATTTTTATTTTTATTATTATTTTTTTCTTAATCAATGTACGATGAAAATTATAATTTGGATTGTTAGAGTGACATGTAGCGAGTGTAACATATTGAAAGGGCAGGAACTTATGATGTGAATTACGGGAAAATTTGGTTGAAAAGGTGGTGTGAGGGAGAGTAGAAAATAACTAACGAATCAGGAATGTGAATACCCTTTTCGTTAAAGGATTTCGATAGCCACGTATGTGTTCTTAGTTCTCTCTCTCTTTCTCTCTTTCTCTCTCTTCCTTTCTTTCCCTCACTCTCTCTCTCTCTCTCTCTCTCTCTCTCTCTCTCTCTCTCTCTCTCTCTCTCTCTTTCTCTCTTACCTTCCCTCTTCCTACTCTGTCAACTACTGTAGAAGGAAAGTACGCAGAGAACGCACTGGCAAAAAACGTATTTTGCTCCCCAGTGCCAAATGGAAAAGTATGCCACATGTGTCATTCTGAATTCAGGGCGTAAACAGCACTGGTAACTGAATCAGTGCAGTACAAAAAAGCCGGCTCTTTGAACGAAGACCTTTGACTTTATTTAAGAGACGTGGGTTTTTTGGGTAGATGAGATAAAAGAATGGAGGATTAAACACCTGCTTGATATAAAGGAAAGGCTCATTTTTGTAAACATGTTTGTCTTTTTTATATTCAGGCATAAGACAAAGATACAAACATACAGTCTTGCATTATGTATAGATACATGGGCAGATAGAGATATAAATAAACAGAGAGATAGATAGATAGATAAAGAAGTATATGTGTTGATGTATATACATAATTGTAGATAGATAGATGGTTATGTAAACAGATAGATGAACAGATGTAGATATACATATGAATATACACATTTATACATACGTGTGATTTTGCAAAGGGAAAAGCAAAAACAAAAGTAGGAAGCAGATGCATAAAAAAGAAAGAAAAGAAAACCGAACACATAAATTTATACACAGCGCCCAAAAGTAAATACAAGAACCACAGAAAATTCTTTAAAATCTTCTGTCTCTTCTATTCGATAGCCAGCTGTCTCACATCGCTACCACAGTCTCACCGATATTAGCAGTTTCTCGCTCGGTACACCGGCAAATGAGGGTTTCGTGTTGTTTTTCCTGCGCTAGAAAGGTAGCGGTGTTGCACTGCTGGGAGAGCGAAAAGGCGCTAGGTATAAGGTGTAGCGACAATGGCGTGGGTGAATGAGGGGGTGGGGGAGGAGGAGAGAATGGGGGGAGAGACAGAATGAATGAGGAGGGGAGGGGGGGGGGGGAGGAAGGAAGGGAGGGAGAAAGGGAAGGTGGAAGGGAGGAAAAGAGAGAGAGGGAAGCTGGAAGGGAGAGAGAGAGAGAGAGAGAGAGAGAGAGAGAGAGAGAGAGAGAGAGAGAGAGAGAGAGAGAGAGAGAGAGAGAGAGAGAGAGAGAGAGAGAGAGAGAAAGAGAGAGAGAGAGAGACATTCAGACAGGCAGACAGGGACAGACACAGGGACAGAGAGATACAGACAGACAAACAGAGAGGAAGACAGAAATAGTGACAGTGACAGAGAAACAGACTGCCAGACAAAGACAAAGAAAGAGAGGAAAAAGGGAGACAAACAGACTTACTGAAAGTCCTAAAAGATTCGAGCAATGGAAGTTTTCCAAATAAACTTTTAATGTATCGTTATCAATATTTTCATTTTCATTATTATCATTATCATTACTATCCCTATTAGTGGGGTCATAAGGATCATTACTATTATTCTTTTAATGCTATTATTAGTAGTACTAGTGTTATCATCAGTATTAGTATTATTTTATTAGTGTTGTTGCTCTTATCATTCTTAATATCATTATTATCGTCATTGTAATCATAGTTATTATCATTATTGTTGTTGTTGTTCTTATTGTTATTATTATATGTATTACTATTATAATCATTCTTATCATTATCATTATCATTATTGTTATTATCATTATTATTATTATTGTTATTATTATTATCATTATTATTATTATTATCATTATTATTATTACTATTATTATTATTATTATTATTATTATTATTATTATTATTATTATTATCATTATTATTATTATCATTATTATTATTATTATCATCATCCTTATTATTATTGTTGTTGTTGATGATGTTGCTGTTATACTCATCGTCATTATTATTATCATTATCATCACTATCATTATCATTATAATTATCATTATATCAATTA
>NC_091581.1:18639211-18644211 GCF_042767895.1 Penaeus vannamei
TATACATATATATATATATATATATATATATATATATATATATATATATGTATATATATATACATTATATATATATATATATATATATATATATATATATGTATATGTATATATATATATATATATATATATATATATATATATATATATATATATATATATACATATATATATATATATATATATATATATATATAATGTATATATATATATATATATATATATATATATATATATATATATATATATATATATATATAGGTATGTATATGCATGAATGTATGAATGTACAAGTATTTTCATTCATACATTTATCTAATTCACTTAGTTCCTTTATCTTTCCTTTCACTCAACCACCAATCAATAAAGATTACCCAATCCTGAAACGACCCCCTCCTCCCCCCCTTCCACCAGACACATACTTTCGTCTCTCCGGTTGCCTTAAGCCTGCATTCCTAAGCCGGGACAGTCGCGCAGCCGAGGTTTACTGCGCGGGGGCTTCTTCCGGGGGGGGGGAAGGGGGGGCAAGAGGTATCGTTTGGGATGTCGCGACGAAGGGCTAAGGGATTTTTTTTATTTCTTATTTTTTTTATTTTTATTTTTTAGCGCTGTGGGGATTAGTTTATTTAGCGTGTTTTATATGTTTGTTTGTTTCTTTGTTTCTGTGTGTGTGGGGGGGTTCTTTCTTTGCCTTATTAGTTGAATTTGTTTGTTTGTTTGTTTGTTTTTCGTGTAACTTACCTTGCGTTACAAGTTGATTTGTGTGTGTTTGTTTGTGTGCGTGCGTGTTTCATCTTGTCTTTTGAGTTTATTTGTCTCCTTTATTATTTCTTATTCTATTTTTATTTGCAATATAAGTTTAATTTTCTGTTTTTTTTTCTTATTTTGTGTATAATTACCTTACCTTATATACTAACTTTTCTCCATTTGCCTTGGCCTCTTATTTCTACTAAATCAAGCTTGAATTGTATCAAAGATTGACACGAGCGGCAGTGCTCAATCAGGGCGCCACAAACGCTTCCACAAGAGTCTGTTAGTCCCTCGTAATGCAAAATAATGTAAAAAAAAAAAATAATAAATAATGTAATGTAATGTAAAATCTGACTCCTTTTCTCTATTCCGATTGACACGTGACAACCCCCTCACCCTCCCCCCCCATACCCCACCTGTAAACATCAAAAGTTAAATCCAAAACGCTAAAAAAAAAAAAAAAAATAAAATCCTACACTATATATAGAGAAAGGTTACTCTGAAACACCCATTCACTTTTTTTTTCAATGTAACGAAAGGACGTTTTTAAACTCGAGCATTTTTCCCAGCCATCAAAACCTTTATTTTTTTTTTAGAAGTAATGGATCTATTGGAGGTCAGAAACACCTACACGGTCAGTTTGAAAAATACTTCAATAAAGGTCCTTTTAGTCGTTCTTTATCTCTGTCTCTTTTTTTCTCTTTTCTTTTTCATTAGTTATTCTGAATTATGTAGTTTAAGCTATTTGGCTTCCATCAAATCCTATTTATTTACTTATTTATCTATTTATTTGTTTATTTATTTACTTATTCATTTATTTATTTACTTATTCATTTACTTATTTGTTTATTTGTTTATTTTCTTTTCATTCTTTCTCTTTTTCTTTCATTATTTCATTCTTCGTTCATCCATAAGTGGATTCCAGGACTCTAGTAAAAAAAAAAAAATAATAATAAGATAAAAAAAAAAAAAAAAATACAGATTTTATATAACGAGAAGGAAACCTGAATGAACCTCAAGCTATAACGTTTCCAATCTTATGAGTGAAAGACTTCTCAACTCAAGGATATTTACACGAAAGACACCCGAGAAAGTGAGACGTTTATAAAAGCAATATCAAGTTATGATCAAGCGCGTTTAAAGAAACAAATATTTTTATCGTCGTTGAACATTATATATATGAAATAATATGTGATATATTTTCGCTCCTTTTAGTTAAAAAGAAATGGAAAACTAGCAAGCAGGTGCAATATTCATGTAAGATAAAACTAAATTCAGAGATAAAAAACATCATAGTATCTACTATTTCTATGAGAGAGAGGCAGACAGAGATATAGATAGAGAAAGATTGATAGAAAGATACAGAGAAGGAGAGAGAGAGAGAGAGAGAGAGAGAGAGAGAGAGAGAGAGAGAGAGAGAGAGAGAGACAGAGAGAGAGAGAGAGAGAGAGAGAGAGAGAGAGAGAGAGAGAGAGAGAGAGAGAGAGAGAGAGAGAGAGAGAGAGAGAGAGAGAGAGAGAGAGAGAGAGAGAGAGAGAGAGAGAGAGAAAGAGAGAAAGAGAGAGGTAGAGATAAAGAGAGATACACAGAATGATAAAGAGAGAAACAGAGATAGACAGATAGAGGCAGGCAGATTGACAGAAATAGACAAAAAGATAGATAAAAGACATACAGAAAGAATCAAACAGTTCCTGAGTGAGGACAGACAAACGGATAGAAACAGAGAAAGAAAGAAAGAGAAAAAGACCAGAGAATGAGAGAGATCCTGAGTAAATGAGTAGGTGAGTGAATAGATCTATATGGGTGGGTAATTATCGGTGGGTAATTCTCTCTCTCTCTCTCTCTCTCTCTCTCTCTCTCTCTCTCTCTCTCTCTCTCTCTCTCTCTCTCTCTCTCTCTCTCTCTCTCTCTCTCTCTCTCTCTCTCTTTCAGCTTTTACACCACTCTCCTTCGCTTTCCTTTCTAATTAATCAAATCACTTTGATCGACATTCCAATAGAGGAATCAGTAGACTAGTTTTCTCTGCAATTTCTCTTCTCGGTTCTTCAAAGGATAGGTCACGGGGATGGTGGTCAGTGGGTCACAGCGTTTCCTACAAAAAAAGAAAAAAAAATGATTGAAAAATATATCAGTGTTAATGATAATGATAATGATATATATATTTTTTTATGATTTAAGTGGGTCACAGCGTTTCCTAAAAAAAAAAAAAAAAAAAAAAAAAGATTGAAAAATATATCAGTGTTAATGATAATGATAATGATATATATATTTTTTTATGATTTAAGTGGGTCACAGCGTTTCCTAAAAAAACAGAGAGAAGGATATTGATTGAAAATTATATTAGGTAAGGATAATGATCGTGTTATAATTTTTCACGTTTTAAGTGGTTCACAGCGTGTCATAAAAAGACAGAAAAAAGGAAATTGATGAATGGAAATGGTAGAAATAATGATATTTATGAGCAAAGTTATGAAAATGATAAGAGATAATGATGATGATAATGTTGTATTTCAGTCCTTTCAGCGAGTCATCAGCGTGTAATAAAAAGAGAAAAAGAGGGAAGAAAAAGACGAAATAGATGGACGAAAAGGATGAAAAGTGGATAATAAAGAACATAGTGATGATGGTAATGATAAATGTTTAAGTAAATAAAAAGTTCGACAAAAATAAGCTGTTGACAGTATACTAAGAAGTAGCAATATACTCTTAAGGGTTCTCTAATCTTTGTTTATCCTTTTCCAATAGAAAGACCAAAATCCTCATAGTATCCCTTTCTAAATATAATGTCGAGAGTAATTTCTCTTCTCTATCTATCTATCTATCTATCTCTATCTCTATTTCATCTCTACCTCTATCTGTCTATCTATCTATCTTTCTATCTATCTATCTCTCTTCCTCTCTCTCTCTTTCTCCGTCTCTCTCTCTCTCTCTATCTCTATCTATCTATCTATCTATCTATCTATCTATCTATCTATCTATCTATCTATCTATCTATCTATCTATCTATCTATCTATCTATCTATCAATCTATCTATCTCAATCACTCCCTCCCTCTCAAATTCCCTCCCTCTCAAATTCCCTCCCTCCCTCCTTTCCTTTCTCCCTCCCTCCTTTCCTCTCTCCCTCTCTCCGTCCCTCACTCCCTCCTTACCCCCTCTCCCCTCTCTCCCTCCCTCCTTCTCTCCCTCCCTCTTTCCTCTTCCCTCCTTCCCTCCTTCCCTCTTTCCCTCCTTCCCTCTCTCCCTCCCTCTCTCTTTCCCTCCTTCCTTCCCTCCCTACCCCTCTCTTCTCTCTCTCTCTCCTCTCTCTCTCTCTCTCCCCCCCTCTCTCTCTCTCTCTCTCTCTCTCTCTGTTTTATCCAATTTCGAACGACCAAATTGCCTTAGCACAACGAGAAAATCCTATTAACATAAAGAGGCAGAGTAATAAACATTATTATTATCATAAACAGTAAATATTCACAAGAAAAAAAATCAACCTCAGCTCAAATCAATATTTAGCATATTTATTCACTCAGAAATCAATGAACAAATTAGAAAAAAAAAATCTTGTAATTTATGACATCCGCAACCACCTCACATTCCTTCTATTAAATCACAAAGAATAAACCACAATTTGCAAAAGAAAAAAAAAATGTTCCTCACGCAGAATATTCCTCTAAAATAGTTTAGCAGAGTTTAGACTATTTAAGGAATGGACACTTTAAATACCTCGGTTAGTTTTATACGACGCCAACATTTAATCATTCTCTGAAATGCCAAGAGCGTGTGTGCATATTTTTAGAGGCTTGTGCGAATTTATGCACGCGTGTGTGTGTATGAGTGTGAGTGTGTGTGTGTGTGTGTGTGTGTGTGTGTGTGTGTGTGTGTGTGTGTGTGTGTGTCTGTGTGTTTGTGCGCGCGCGCGTGTGTGTGTGCTTGTATTTCAAAAGGAATTAATGCATTAGTGTGTAGTTTGATGTATGTTTTTTTCATTTTTTACTTATCTCTTTTTCTTTGTTTGTTTATGCGTGAGTGTGTGTGTGTGCATGCGTATGAATGTATACGAATGCGTTCGCGTGTGTGCGTGCATATTTACAGTTAATTTACCTTCCAGGCTGTCTAATTTTGAGAAATGCCTAAGGTTTCTCCGCCACAAACTTTAAGACTCCCCTTTCCACTAATCCGAAACGAGAACGGTTGGCTATCGTTACTCTTACGACCGTATTTCCTATTGGTTTAATTGCCTAACGGAAGTACGTGATCGACCAA